>NW_019100599.1:0-38716 GCF_001856785.1 Myzus persicae | reverse complement strand
AAAAATAATAATACAACAATAAAAGTAAAGTTAAGAAGTAATTAATTAATTAAAATAATTTCACCATACTTATATTGACATAATATTCATGCTTACTACCTTTTTATTGTCATAATCCATGTTATTTCTAACTGCAAATAACTAAAAAACTAACGAATAAAACATTTATTATTGACATATATAGGAAAAATAAGTAATTTTAATTGGTTATAAACTTACAATTACAATAATTATTCACAATAACACTTAAATTACATTTTACAAAATTATTACTTACCTTAAGAAATGAAAAACTGCTTTCATTAATTTTGTTGTCACTTTTAAGGTGATCAATTAATTGACCTAAGTTTAAAATCTTTTTTTTCAGGTTAAGGTTTTGCATTCGAAGTTTTCTTATGGTTGATTGGTATTTTTTATGGGAAGTTTGTGCTGCATGGAATAATTTCCGTCGACTATTTGGGCTTTCTAGATCATTTTCGCTTTTAAAATCACCAATATAAAATTTACGTTTGTTTACCTTTCGTGCACTATCTGTAACAGATGGCCCAGGTAAATTTTCCTCAAATGCTAAAAACATAATACATGGATTAAATTCCTAAAACACAAAATACACAACAATAAGGCATTGAAACACACGTGGTACATCATCGATATCCTTATTTTCTTGAACTTCAATTTCATCGACTTTATTGTCTTGAACTTCAATTTCATTGACTTTATTTTCTTCAACTTCAATTTCATCGACTTTATTTTCTTCAACTTCAATTTCGTCAACTTCAATTTCTTCAATCATAGATGCGACTTGAAAATAATAAAATAAGTAATAATATTATAATATCATATTTAAATTATGAATTATATTCAAAAAAATCTTATTTTTCACCATTTCAATACACAGAGTTGATCAATAATAATTGTTGGTCATTTTTTTGAATTGTTAAATATAAAACGAATTGTTAATTTATTATTAATTATATAAAACTGTTTAGCAAAAAATAATGTAAATTATTTACTCAGGTAAAACCCTAACCGAACTAAAATCCTGCATACGATACTGATTATAGTAGGTTTGTTCCAGCACAGTGTTGTAAGTATATTGTTCAGTATATGTTTCTAACAATTATAACTCGTTTACAACGCTGTGCTGGAACAAACCTATAATGTGTTAGATAATTATAAATACAATTATTATTAAATTGTATTAAAATACTTTACATTTTGTAAAAACACTGGGAATTGCAGATTTTTTCAAAACTTTTTGATTGTTCACTACACTTAAATTATAGTCATCTTCTAAAAAATGTAAACTACATATTTTAGTGTGAGTAGTGGTTTGAAAGTCAGGTTGAAATGAACGTATAGTTTTCAACCACTTATTCATCATGTCAATTGATCGAGGTATACTGTTGAGACAAATAAAATATTTATTTAATTATGTTAATAAAGTTAATGAATAATGACAATAAAAATATTTACCCATGCATCTTTATTTTCCCTGAAGACTTTTCTTTGCAGGTTTTAATTGCACACTGAAGAACCATTGTTAAAAATTAAAATATTAAAAATGTTTAATATACCTACTTAATATATTTAAAAAAATTAAAATGACAAATACTCAAAATTTAAATTTATTGTAATTTTCAATTTTTGTTATCTACCTAAATGATTAAAAATTGTTTATAATGTTTTTTACTCCATGATATGTAATTTGTTCTTTTATGACCGTCTTAAGTTGTATGCTATTTCTTTCTAACAATGTTGGTATACGAACCTCTCTTTCTACGATCAGTCCATTTATTAATATGTCTATGCTCTATACGCAGTCCATTATATTATGTCTATGATTACTTCCATAGCCAGTGACTAGCGAGTGAGACCGAATTATATAACTATGCTCAAAAGTTTATTGCATTCACCACTAGAGCGTGATATTTTTCATTCGATATTCGATTTCTCTGTAATTATATATAGTGGCTAGATTTATTTGTTATATGACTCAATAACTATGGTAACACTATTAAAATTATTTCCTTTAGTAATTATTATTGGTTAGTTTTGTGTATTAAAAAAATGTATTAAAAAGGAGTTATATAAAAGGAATATAAATTAAATCAAATATTAAAATATGGATGAAATGGATGATTCTAGAAAAAGACTTTTGTTACTTACAACCAAAATTCCATCGGACGTATCATTTGCCGTAAGTTGATTGTTCTTTATACATATTATTCTTTGCAGTATACTGCCTATGTTATTAATACATAATATATATCATATAAATTGGACTTAATTCGCATGATTATTTGTCAGGTTAACTTCAGTTAAGTTTTTGCGGTTTAATATCCATTGTTCACAAAACACAAACCGATATACATTAAACATAATATTATCTGGATATCTTTAATGCTAATTAATTTAAATTCATTGAGTAATATTGTTTCAATATTTTGTAAATTCTATTTGGAATAGGGAAATTTTCTAAAATATCTGATCCACTAGAAACAAAATTGAACATGAAGTTAATTTAATTAAATTATTTTTAGTATTATTATTATTATTGGTAGTCTTAAAATGTCTTGAAAATTTAGTTTTACAGTTTTTATTGTGTAGTTACTTTATTTTCAGCTGATTGATATTTTAAATATTATTTTGTATCTAAGCGGATTCATGAAATTCATTAGGAGTAGAATCTTATATTATGTCTGCATCAGTTAAATGTAATATATTAAATTCCCAAACAAAGTTTACTATGTTTCAAAAGAGAACAATCACTTTTTAGTTTCTGCGCATCGTGAATGCTTCTGTTGGCGTCTTAAGAACTACGTGATCACGCTAACCACGTGTAGTTGGTGGGAAATGCGATGCGGTATGTCCATCGACTGATTATTCTCTTTCGAGGCAGAGTATGTATATGTATAAGATCCAAAAAAAATGTGTCTTTTGTCTCTTTCGTCATTATTTCCAGATGTCAACCAAGCTCATATTGGTTTATATCATAAAACCAAGAGACATACCTAGTCTGAGTTAGGAATATTACTCAACAGAACCTAATGTAACATTATTATATATCAAATTGATAATTGTATTATAAGTATTTAACTGACAGGTACTCAATACTTGAGCATCTTTCAATATTTTCATTGCTGTACATAATATTTTCAATAATAAAAGAAGACTGATAACTTATTACAAGATGAATATAATGTTATGTGATGTAGCTTGATCTGATCATTATAATGGCATTCTTTTCTGTGATCATACACATTTCAGTATAATCTTTTAAAAAAAATTGTACATACAATTTTCTATTTTATTATACTATGATGAAAATACAAATAAAAATTTCACTAAACATTAAAAAAGTTAAATAATTGTAGCTAGTTGTGGATTTGTCTTCAACGTATATAATCAAAATAGTAATATCAACTTCTGACGAGAAGTCTGTTCAATGTGTTAACAAATGTTGATATGCTTCAAAATGTTGCAAAAACACATTATGTACTGAAAGGCTGTTTTTATATAAATTGTTTTAATAAAAATAATCCATGTATTTTAATTTTGAAAGCAAATAAAATTAATCACATTTCGTTCATTAAAAACCGATGTCTAACTCGATATTCAAATTTTTGGTATTCCACGTTTTGAATTTCCACCAATTAATTCTGATTTCATAATTGACGTCCATTCTTGTGGGTTTTCATCGTTTTTATTTGAGACCTATAAATATAGATTGTCATCCATAGATTATTCATCTGTAGCTATATCTCCTTCAATTAGTTTTTTTCTTTTTTTGTCTTTCATATGTGTACATTTTGTTTTTCTTTCCCCAAAATTGACTTTTATTTACTTTATGAACTTAATCTAGTATCTAAATTGTTTTTTGTTATGCATTTTAATTCTTGAAATCGATCTAATTCAATCCATTGTTCTTTTTTCTCGTTTTATTGAATTTCTTATATTTCTATAGTTCCATGCTGTCTTCTACTATCTGGTTCATTTTTTATTTTTGAAAAATATTTTTGTCTGCTATTAAATATTAATTATTATCGTATAAATTATGTATAATTGTGTGTATAACCCCGAAATTTTGTTTTTCAATTTCTATTCCTGGCAATACAGCAAACATTTTATTCCAGCTAACAGTATTAAGCCCCTTTTCTAGGTGTATAAAACCTAAGTTTGTGACTATTAATTTCAACTTGTTGACCACCAATGAGCACACAAAATTCAAAAATTGCTTCTCGCTCAATTCTTTGCTTTTTTATGAGACCATATTGGTCGTTCATCAGATAGTTTTCTACTTTCCTTTTCATAATTATGTAAGTATGTTCAGCGTTAGTAATTATTATTCGCACCAAAGAAATTTCCTTTTTTTGGTATAGTTACAATATTATGCCATTAGTCATCCAATAGTTCATCCTTCTCATATATACTTCGATTGAGACTGTAGCATATTTTATTGTCATATAGCTATTATGTAGCAGTTCTCCTGTAAAGTTGATTAGTCCCTGTTGTTTTGATGGTTTGGGCTCACTCGATGCTATATTAAATTTTGATCTTATCATTTATGGTACTTGGCTTATTTTTTATTTTCTTGAATTTCAGATCAATTTTAGATTGAGTAACCTGCCAATGTCTGCACCAGGGTATTACTATTTACTTAAATGATTTTACTCGATTTGTATCTATTTCTTTCCATAATGAATGAAATCTATGTATTTTTGAATATGCCCAGGAATCTCCCAGAAATATCTACTTCTTTTATGATTGTTGAATAGTGTTTGAGACAATTCATTCCTGTATAATATATAAAAGGATATTATGACTGACCGATCTATCAACTCACAGCCTAAACCATTTAACGGATTTGGCTGAACGTTGGCATTCACATAGCTATTATAACGTAGGCCTACGCTAAGAAAAGATTTTTTGAAATTCAATTCCTAAAAGGGAATATAAAAGGTGTTTAGAATACAATAGTGGTGCCATCCGTCCAGAAGAATCAAATTTAATGATACAATTGTGGCTTACTCTGTTCACTAAAATAATATACAATTCCACAGTATTAACTTATTCGCTTAAATTTTTTTTAAATTAAAACGTATGAACCTGAAATTTGGAATTGTGGTTCCGCTTATGCTCTAAATGTGTTATAAAATTAGTCAGTTCATTCCGTGACACTTGCTCTATTGGAAAAATATTGAAAACCGAAGTATTCGAATAAGAGTATTTCTTTTTTTAAATAGGTTGCACTTACGGTAGCTTATCGTCGTGTCCGCAATTCAACACTGGTCGGTTGCCTATCTGATATATTGCATGCATAAATTGAAAGTATATCGATTTTAATTTGAAATGACTAGCTGTCTTGCTAGACTCTTAAATCCTGTTTTTGATTTTAAACTTTATACTTATAAAAAAGTACCCAATGCAAAAAGTATTCAATCCACCATATGAGTATTGCAAATACATTTAAAAAAAAAAACAAATCTTTGTCGGACACTAGTTAACCAAACCTAGTGTATATATATGCGTGTATCATTATGATATTGTGGTTATCAAATACATGACGAAAATATCTACATAATATCGGTACGAAGTAACAAGTTATGGACTACGAGATGTTGTATGGATATTTTAGTCATCCAGTAACTATCTACTAGACATAATGTGCTCTGTTTGTGCTGACATTTTTAATTCTGCAATAAGTAAATTATAGGTATGTAATAATAATAACTTAAATATTTATGTATTTAAGATTTAATGTAAAACCTCTATTATTGTCAATATTATGTATAATAATGCACTCTATATTTTCCATGCAGCTATCTCTGCCAGTATTCTTTACCCTTCACCATCAGCATGATACAGGTAATACTTTACTAAAAATGTCAGCTAAACTGAAACAGCAAGGTGAAGATATAACTTATGTTGAGTTTTGCAAGCTGTTCATGGACATTTATCAAGACAAAAGTGTATTAAATACTTGCCAAGAAAATTATTCGTCCCAGGTAAAATATCTAACAATATGAACTTAGGAACTACTTATCATATTTTCTAGATTTTTTTTTTAACGAAAGAGTATATCACAGTGAATCAATATATAATATCACTATTATTACAACTACTTACTATTGTTTTCACATTATTCATTTCGAGTTTTCGCGTTATTAAAATGCCCAGAAGAAAACCCGTTATCGGTCGCTTTACTTGAGGATCAAAGATTAAATCTGTCAGATTGAATTATGCAAATACCATTTGGGAAACCAATAATTACCACAATCTTCTAGGTGGTGTAAATAAATGTCCGAATTTAGGAAAGACTCTGCAATCAAATATGTAGATGATTTCCATGTTTCTATTGGCAATATAATTACGATTTGTGAGTTTTGCCAGGTAATGAAATGGTCTCTTGATGCACTCGGTCTTTACTGTGCTAAGGGAAAAGTTCTTTCGAAATCGCTGATCCACCGGAACCATTAAATAGTCTGATTAATAATACACATAATCACTTTTAAGTTTTTTTTGACCACATACGAAAGTATAATTCTGTCTTTCAAATGATGTCTTTTGGTTCTACTTAAATAAGACATGGATATTTCGTGCGTACATTTAAAATTCAAGGCAAGGTATATCATGCAGTTGGTTCACTTTTACCAAACACGTATGAAGAACCAACATTTTTACAAATTTATTTCATGAGAAATGGAGAATTATGATTACTTATATGTCTTCACGCCAATGGGGAAGTTTTATATGATTTACAAGAACTTTTGCACAGCGTCAATCCATATGTACAAAGTTTCAAATATGTTATTGAAACATTACCACTGAACGCTTCTGACTTCAAAGTGATCATTCGAGCTGATCAAAAACCATCAAACGAGCACAGAGGCCGTTTCATAATCGGATGGAGTGGCAATACTAATTGTTTGCCAAGAATTTACTAAAAGAGACATTTTACTTCAAGTAAAAGACGATATCCTCCAGCGTGACAATGAAACACATGAGGCATATGATTCTCTCCAATACCCATCGATGTCTTGTAGAGAAGATTGATATTGTATCAACGTTCCACAAGTCAATCCAACTACACGGGAGATTTTCCAGGTAAAAACTGTTTCTGCAGTGAATTGTTACGCATACAGACTAATGAGTAGAAGTAATTCTAGTTAGATAAAATATTGTTCTCAACTTAATCAATACTGAGTAAACATGTATACAAACATTGAAACTGAGCGGCTTAACTTTATCAGAGCAAGTCAAAGTAAATTGAGGGCTGACAACTACTTTGATTTTCATGATGCTATTCAGTCAGATAGAGATCCAACGGATATTTGTCAAAAAGAGATTTTGCCATCCTCCTTCACCGGTGGTCCTCGGTATAAGCAACAACGCAAGCAAGATGATAGATGGTAGAGCAGATCTATTTATTACAATGACCTGCAATCAAGTGTTACAAGGAATATGCTTCATGGGCCACGTGGACAGCTTAACATACGTTTGCCATGCATGAAGGATGGAAAGTGTACAAAACAATTTCCTAAATCATTCATCGATGAAACAGGAGATGATGGCTAACCCAAATTTTGCCGTTGATCTCCTGAAAGTGGTTTTGAGACTTTTTAGCGCTAAGTTTCCAAAGACATTCCATCACTCCATAATCAATGGGTTGTCCTATACAGCCGTTTATTGTGGCGTGCCTTTGGTTGCCATATCAATGTGGAAATCTTCAATTCGATGAAATCTATCTACTATGTTTATTACTAAATTAACAAAGGCTCCGAACAAGTTTTATCTTCTATTGATTCACGAGATGAAATCACAACTTATTAAAGTGGCAGATATATTATTTCATCTGAAGATGCATGGAGAATTTTTGGGTCTCCTATAGATGAACGCTCTCTAACAATAGTTCAATTAGTTGTTCACTTAAAAAATGGTCCACGTATTTATGTAAATAAACCGGAAAATATCCCTGAAAAATCAAAAATATAAAAAATGTAATTTTCGAACTATCTGGACTGTCTGGACAACATTTCTTTCTTGGTGCAATTGTTGTAAAGGGCAAGACGATTGTAATTAACTTTTGCTTTCAAAATTAAGAATGTAATGGAACATAGCCTTGCAGTACCATCGTATTTCAGAATTTGCCTATCGACATTTATATTTCCGCTGGACCTTCAATCAAGAGAAAGTCCGTTATGTAATATAAAAAAGCAGAGTTCATTGGCAAAAGTCCTGAAAGAAGCCATGTCTTATAATATGGTATGAAGTAACTATGGCAAATAAAGCTGGAAGGAAGGTCTTGATCGCACGTTCATAGATCTCAGAGACGACCAATGTCCAATGGGCGATATCATAGTATCGACTTCAGGAAAATATTATCTGTAGTACCAAGGATACGAAAAGCGATGAAGTTAATTCTTGCCTTATCATATTTTAACAGAGGAGGGGATTGTTGAAAGTGTGACCGCTGCAGAAAGCTCTGAAACGGATGAATATGATCAGGATGAAGCAGACGATAATGTATACCCTAAGCCAAAACTTGGCGAAATTAAAGATCATCTAAACATTGTCATTAAATACGTAGAAGATAAATACAATGAAAACGTATCTGCGCATTATGAAAATTTAAGGCATCTTCGTGAGGTTAAAGAAATCAATGTGAAAGAAAGACAACCAAAGATTAGCAGGTTTGTTAAACCAGTAAGCGTGACAAGTGTCAATAATGAATGTGAGCCTTAATATGTACTATATTAAGTGTGTAATGATTATAATACAATTATGTTTCATGTATTTTTAGGTTTAATATTGTTAGACATACATATGTATTTATATTTAGTTTGAAACTTGCATAATAAATTAATATCCAATACATTTTTTTTAAATTTATAATTTATGATTTTTGATTACTTTGTTTAATCCGGACTTTCAATAATTCAGACAACCTAGAGCCAGTGTCGGCCTGGGCTATGAAAGGCCTATGAAGGCAGGGTTTTTTTTAGGGCCTCAATTTTTTTATCAAAATTTATCTAAGATTGGGTTGAAATTGTGAAAGTCGTGTTTTGTGATATCTTACATACATATAAAATATATACATTATACATGAATATTTTTGTAGCATATTAATTAATGTATTATTGTTAAATGCAAACTATAATTTGACTTCATATGTACACAACATATTATAGAAAATATATATTTAAAATTAAACTATTATTTTATTATTATAACAAATGTGTGCATAATATTTCTTTTAACTAAAAAATAAATGAATTTTATACAAGTTTGAATTACATACTCTTTATTAGGTATTAAAATTTACTTATTCTTTTTTAATAAAATTACCTTAAATTCACTGATACACTATTTAAATAATTATATTCTACTAATTAACAGACTTGGTTAATTTTAAAACAACAACAAATAAATGATTTAACACATTATATTATTATTCTAATAGTATTAATTTTTTTTATTCATAACGTAAGTAATCTTTTTAATGCATTAGATGAACCAGCAATGCAATTAATAAAATGTTCTTTATCAATCTCTATATCTTTCTCGACATTCATTAGCATTAATGGAGTTAGATGTTCTTGACTTATAGTAGATCTTAATTTTGATTTAACTAACTTAAGTTTAGAAAAAACTCTTTCACACGTTACCTGAGTTGATGGAAGAAGTAGTACATATTTATACAAAATAAATAAATTATTAAAAGTATTGGAATTAAATGCAAGTTCTCTAATTGTAATATAAGCACATGCAATGCATCTATTACATTTGTTACAGTCAATTGGTAAAACATTTTCTTCATCAACATCATTATATATATATTTATATGTATCTATACATCGTATTATCGTTATATTGTATGAGCGTTAACATATTATGAGAAACATGTAGACATGTAGTATCCAAAAATAGAACAAAAATAATTTACGAAAAATAATAAATACTCGTATTTTTTAAACCATTATGATGCGATAAGAGAATTTAATGTAAATGACAACAAAACACCTAGAGAATACTTGTATTTTTAAAACAAAATTATTCCAATAAACCGAAAGTATTCAAATATTCAATGTTAATAAGTTTTTATCCTTTAAACTCTTTTTGCTTATCAATTGTATATATTTGTTCTAAACTCAATTACCCTAAATTTAATCGCACATGTCTGTAATGACCTAAAGAGCCCTCAATAATACTTAGCACCCTGGGCTATTAAGTCCCCGTCCATCATTATTTGAGGTGCCCAATGCCCATGCTAGAATAAAAAAAAAAAAAGGCTGCCTCGCTGCCCTGGCCAGGCCGATACTGCCTAGAGCCCCCATATAGTCCGGATTAATGAGGTTCTACTGTACTAACAAAGACATGTTTCGAATTAGATATCAAAAGGTGGCAGTGATTTGATTTATGAGATAGATACATTTTTTCGACTCGTCGGTGACAAGATATACCAGATATACTGGAACTGTGATGAAGATGAGATGCGCGTGGGCCGTATGAAACTAATGTCTGAAGAAAATGAATCGTGTTTAGCAGAAATTAAGTCATTAAATGGAGAAATAGAAAATATGGTGATCGATCATAAAGATAAAGTTCAAGAATATGAAATTCAAAAAATTAAATTTGACGAACGAGTATTAAAATTATATCGTGAAGCCCAATTAAATAAAGTTAGGATTGAGTAAGATTTACAATTGTAAATAACTAACTGTATTACAGATTTCCACTTGCTCACTCCACTAAAAACTTATTTCTGTTCCTTAGTCCTTTTCATTTTTTAACCATACCCTGGGACCCGTCTATCACTTCTGCATGTAGCATGATTGAAAGTTTTCAAAGAAAATTAAACCGTCACGCAGCTTATAAGTTAAACTCAATTTATTTTATGACAAAACAAGAAAGTATTAGTTGTTTTCTATTATTCTTCCGGTGAAACTCACTAGTTCAAGTTTTTCGCGCCAGTGATTTTGTTTGAATTTCAAAATGAACCAAGGCTTTTAAGTTAAAAAAGTGGCTTCAAGTCGGGTGCACCACTGAAAAATCCTTATTTTGGATAACCTTAAACTTAAAAACCCTACAGTGATCACTGATCTCATAATATATCACATATTATGTCCAGAAGTGGCTCGAGTATGAATTTTATCCGGTTCCTGCTATAAACAACTACTAGGCTAATAGAAAAGAAATAAAACCGTTTATCCGGACAATTTCTCATACGACATTGTTTGGTTGGTTCATATTATCGTAGTTTCGGGAATTCGTATTTTTTCACGATTACACAATAACTTATTACTCACTTTAATGTTAATTTACTTCTCACACATCAACAAATCAATAGTGTGCATTTTACATGAAATCCCTATACACTTTCTTAAAACATGCTATGCTCTGGCTTCCTTAGATTTTCTAGTTTTTACGTTTAAAAAAAAAATTGAAAATTTGTTACAAACTTCAAATGCAAATAAAATTGCTTGAAAAATATATTTCAAAAATCTGTTGTAAGATTTTGTAGTAGAACTTATCTAGTTGATTTTTATACCAAAACCATGTGCCTACGACTAATGAGGTTTTTGAAAAATTAAAAGTATGCTTTTACGGACCATTTTTTTCGAATGTGGCGGCCTTTTAAATCTTGCATAAATACGAGAGGACAATGAACATCCCCACATAATTCTTAAATTATTTTACTATACTCCAGCCATCGTGAGAGTGTTTCTGGGCGGCGACCAAAACTAGTCTGTTGTCGCGCATTTACGACGGTGACTAGGTTGTAGAGTGAGAGAAATTTGGATATGAAACCGTAAAGCTCGGTGATTTGGATGCTCGAAGGAAAAGCTTTCTCTCAGTGGCTGTAGTATATAATTAAATGCTTATAAAATTATAATTTAATAATTTTTAATAATATTCTTCTTTAGGATATAAAATTAAAAACATAAGTTGTGGTTAAAAAAAATGTATAAATATAATTGGATAAGAAGTATGTGTGGTGTGAAAATTGTATTTAAATTATAAACACAAATCTTAAAAGATAGACTGAAAAACAAAAAAATAAATATTAAGCTTATAAAATATTAGATTTGATGCAGATTATATTTTGTTGTATATGATAAAATTATGAGTTGTCAGCCTATTGCGATTTTCATTAAATTATATTCATACACAGGAGAAAAAATAGAAATGAAATGTTAATAAACTTGATGGAACGTGAGAAGGAATTGGATGATCTTGAAAAAATAAATAAAGAAAACAAAAGGAAGTTCATCGCTTCAAAAGAAATTAATATCGTAGAAACAGAGCAGATGAAAAAAGAATTGTAAGATAATACGATTAGAGGTACAACTATTAGACTTGAAAACACAATAAACTTACAGATTTTTATTATTTAATATCTAATTTTAGTATGACATAATAGTCTTAACACTTTTCAATAGAGAATATACCGATCGGCGACCGGTTTACATCGACGGCGCGCATCCCCTATCAAGTACCAACAGTCACGAGTCACAACAATTGTCATCTCACAGTGACTGTTCGTTGTGAATCTGTATACTCCGGGTATTAATTATTCATACGATTGATATTAACAAATATTATTAAATACAATATTGTAAAACCAATTGATGTTCCAAAAAAGTATTAAGATCAATTTAAATGAATAAGTTATGTGCTGATTATTTAGAAGTCGTCCTGGTATACTAGTCAGATTGCTTCGGATGGCACCTATCGTACAAAGTCGAATCAAAATATCGATAGACATTAATAGGTAGGTATGTCAGAACATTTTTGATATGCATTGTGTTCATAGACCTCTCCTCTTGTGAGCTTGTTTGCCTCTTCCCATTGGTGAAGATATCTGAAATGCATTTCTATATTTAATACTCCCACCTACTGACCGGTTTTAGAGTGATCACGTGGTTCAAAAAGTGATTGTTCTCTTTTGAGACAGAGTATAATCGTTTCATAGTTCGCATTAAATAATCAGATGACTTTTTCAATTGAACGGTTGAGTAGAAAAAGGATAACATTCCTTAACACAACATTTTCGGAAAATTTAAAAAACTTTATTTCGTTCATTTTTATTTGAATGTTAATTGTATGTATACAGCAAATACTTGTTTTTATCTAACCCTGAAACTCCTAAAATATGAGATCGTAATATTTTTTTTTTATATATCTAAAACTTATAAAGTGCTGGAATATTATTCGTTTTCCTCTTTGTATTAATAAGATTTTAAAATAACTTTAAAACTTCATTTTATTCTTAAAAAAAGGCTTTATTCAGTACAAAAGTTTTTTTAAGTATCATCTTATTTTAGTTTAAACTTATTATACATTTTAAAAATAATTTAAGTTACCATATTAAAATAATTAATAGGTTTCTAAAATCTTAATGTTCATCATCATCACTAGTTGCTCCATTTAAATTGGGCCGGTCCAAAATTGCATCATAGAATCCTTGATATTCTTGCGGAATGTATTATCTGCCTAATTTTACTTTCATACAACCGATCTTTTCAACTTATAAATGTTGGTTTGTACGTTTATCAGCCAATTTAAAATATTCGCCAGAGTTCAAATTTAACAACTCTTCAACAACACTTTTTCTGATATATTTTCTATTGGAAACTACAAAACCTCTAAAATAATTATTTACTTGATATTTAATAGATAATACTTGAGAAATTAATTTTATATTATCAACTAAATGAGTTCTTGCTGGTCTTAAAATATGTGATTAACATAAATGTTTACGTTTGTCATCTTATACTCAATGGAAGTATGATCTTTGTATGTGATTTAAGTTTTCCATCATCCATTGTTTGTCAAACCCATATCACCAACCATTGCGATTCCATTATCCAACATTATACTCTCAATAATTTGACATTACAAATCTTGGTTTCATTGGAGTATAAACTGTAGTGATCCGACGACTACAGGTGTCGTTGAGAGGAACGGGATGAGGTGTATTTTAATTGAATTCGTAAAAATGATGTCTTGTAATATAACTTATTAATATTCAATAAAACATTTGTAATTTAAACTATTATTTGGTATTTTGCAATAGAATATTTGTTTCAGAAAATTATTCTAAGTGTTCAGAAAATATCGGTTTGACTAGAATATTATGTAAGTCCAGGTTAGAATTAACTGATCGAAATTATTTTAAGTCCAAAATAATAAAACAAAAGACTGACTATCTTGAAGGCGCTCTGGCTCATCTGGTCAAATCACATCTGAATATGGGCTGTTCGGAGCTCTCCTATATAGGCCTACCCTCTACTTCTCCTAGCCCTCTCGATACGTGTATCGTGTATGTATCGTGATGCGTGGATGGTGTGTCCTCCGGCTATCGTTCCGGAAAATACTTACTGCCCACGGTCTGATACGATTTTCATGAGTGCACATCCAGGATGTGGTGATATTTCTGAATATCTACTACGCAGTCAATATTATAAGTGTATTAATGCGCATATTAATTTATTATTTTTGTATTATTATTCTAATATTAATCATTCGTAGAGTGTATGCCCATTATTTGTACTTTAATAGGATTCCACGAAATGATTAGATCGATTCTTTATACTCTTTGTTTTCCCGGTAATATTTACGTACCACGACCGTCACGATACTTTGCTCTTCAACACGCCACCTTCCTTAAACATGTTTATTATCTGTACTTTAGCTAATAGCCTTCCGGTATGGGGATGACATGTTAATGATACTGTAACAAGGCCTAACGCGGGACGCCAGTCGATAGCAAAACATACATAATTGGCTGTTTTCTATTGCTTACTAACCCTGTATATTAATTAACTAACATCAATACATATCTAGTCATAATAATTTTGATATTTATTATTTGTATGTACATCGAGTTATAACTGTCTGAACACATTTATGGGGTTCTATAACTCAATAATTTTTTTGTCGTCAAAACAGTTTTCATTAAAAATACATAATATCCATACTAACCTAACCTAACCTAACCTAACGGTGTTTCAAAAGTCTTCATCCGATTATGAACTGATATATTTCGGCAACGGTTAATCGCAGGTTAATGACCAATGTATTAATGGAAAGATTAGATAACTAAGTTTATTTTAAGTTATCTAGTTGATAAATTTGGCACCGTAATGGTTAGGAATCGTTAGTTAGTTTCGTTATGGCGACTCCGCAACAGAAAGCAATTCATCCCTTGCCACCACTTTCCCCTGACCTCACAGTGTGTGATTTTTTTATGGGGCTACATAAAAGATAAAGTGTATGTACCACCATTACCTACAAAACCTAACCTGGAAGAGCTTAAAATCAGTACCAAAGATGCTGTTAATGCCATGACACCAGATATGATTAGCAACGTTTGGGAAGAATTTGATTACAGTGTAGATGTGTGTCGAGCGGCCGATGGGGGTCATATTGAACATTTGTAACCAAAGTAAATAAAACTTGACTATTTTAAGAATATATTTTACTTTATTTCACCCTTATATCTTCATTTTTAATCCAAATATGAATTTTTGAAATCAGATGAAGACTTTTGGAACACCGTGTATTCATACTATATTTATACTGTCCTGTTGAGTAATTTTCAAATTAATTGTAATTGTTTTTATTACTATATCTTAATTTATAATAAAATATATTGTCATATTGATATTAATGAATAAAATACAATATAATGACGTCAGACGTAACAAAAAAATGTTATTTGCCATAGTAAAAAGCTCATATTATTATGACAAATTGTATTTTTGACTGTTACTTTAACGGCCAATGAAATGATGCGAAGAACGACTATTACTTGGAACGGTGGGATACGCTAAGTACACCAAAACTCGTGTCGTTGCTGACCTATCTATTTTGTTATGCATCCGTCGTTATGCGCGAAAGTAGTATGTTCTCTTTTGAAATAATATAGATTATCTCATATACGTCAAGCAATAAATAAACCCAACACATTGAAACTCTTAATATTTAATTATTCTGTGTTTATGTCCATGGATTTTATATTTTGTAAGAACATTTTGGGAAATTGTATGAAAAAACACTATTTTTATAATTGACATTTAATAGGTACCACCTAACTAAATAATGATGTTTGATTGGCATTTATTTTTGTTAAATTGTATCGACTGTTTGATTATGATGATTGTTAATACTAAAATCGTAAACTTAAAATATTGAAACAATTTATGAATGTTGTTTTAAATATTCATCCTAACTTCATATTACTAATATGGGCCGATGTGTTATGGCTAATTGTATTTTTTAGATTTAGAAAAGAAGAATTTTTGAAGATGTTTTGTAACCGTTTCAGTAAAGATATGTTGATGCGGTACAAGAAGAAAAAAGGCCTAGAACTCTCGATTAAAGAAAAAAAGACCATGGTCGAAACGTTAAAAGTAAATTTTAAGTTTAAATTCATCTATTGTACCAGATTCCCTTTTTTGAATTTTTTTTTTTTGTTTCAACGTATGTAGTTAAGCATACTAAAAACGATCGTTAAGTCAAAATTTGGAGCTCTGATTTTCGACAAATCTTTCTTTCCTCATGTCACAGCACGTCTTTGTATATTTAGTAAATTATCATTACTGTGTGAAAACGGGCACTGATTACTCATATCATGCATATTAAGCACCAGCATACACCTTTAATTTAGTCAATAAATCAAAATACTCAAAATCAATTTATAGACGTGGAATAGCTATACGAATGACAACAGAATATGTACTTCTAGAGGTCCTATTTAAGAAAGAAAAAAAGATGTTTGAATTTCATGAACAAGATTGATTTGCTTCAGCAAAGCCCCTTTTCCATTTTTTATATTACAAAAAATATGCTCCAACCGATTCAAAGTAAACTCTTTTATCAAATCAAAAATCTCAACATTTTTTAAATCAATCCACTTGTAGTCTCTTTATTTTTGTCAGTCACTAAGGTGAATAGAATGTCACTTGATAAAAAATTGCTAGTGTTTGCATGGGCCTCAATAAGTGTAAACGGAGTTAGCTCTTTGGATACAAGTATATTATAATCTTATGTAATAAAACAGTGCACCTCTTTTGCTTTAGACAAATTGAACGCAATTAATTCTGTAGTTTTTAAAATCTTCATTTTTTCTTAATCTTAAGCAATTAATAAGTTGTGTTAATCATTAACACCACATGCTGTTATTACTGGATAATTAGTTTTTTCGACTTTATTATCAAGCACCATAGTGCTTTGTCCTAGTTGTCGTACACTATAAGCTTCTGAACTAAGTCTTGTTTTTACATGCACCTCTATTGTGTAAGTTTACCTTTTTATTAGTATTATTTGTAAGTCATTTTGATGTAATTTGCACTATTTTCAGAGTTTAGCTATGACATGATCGTCTTATTATATGCACGTTTCATTTAGTAAGAATCAGAATAAGAAGTTTTTATTGGTACATTTCTTAGGATTTTAATTTTTTAAGTAATTTTTTAGAGCACTTGGATTTTTGGGCTTTTTGAAAGTTTTTAATCCAAAATTTTGAATTGAATATTTTTACATGATTTTTATATATATTTAAGAAACTAATTTTATGATGTTAACATTTAAAAAAAAAATGAATTTATGGAAATAATTTTTTTTTTCAGATCAAAGAATCTAAAACGATTAGCTTTATTTTTAAAACTTTATTAAATCCTTTAAAATGTATGTTATTAACCTTATTCATATTAAAATCTGTAATTTTATTTACAATTAGGACGAGAGGAAATTAGTTTGCACTGGTTGAAACATTAGACTATAAATATCTAATAATAATAAAAATAATTGTTTGTGGTTTCAGGAGAATGTTACGTTAATGGCAACGCACCTTGCGGACCTCCAAGAATCTGAACGGGTTTATCTAAAACGTGAGGTGTACGACAAACTGGACGCGATACGTGAAAGAATAGCATTGCGAACAATTACTGCATTTATTATGCCTTATGTGAACCTCAAGTTTAAATCTAGAAAGAAGAAAATTAAAAGCAAAAAAACCAAAGGGTTGAATAAGAAGCCTATAAAATAATATCATAATATTTATTAATTATAGATATAGATCAATATATCTGATGTTGTCTTGACTTAATTAAATGTAATGGTAGAGAATGATTACTAGAGAAAATGTATAGTACTAATTTTTTGGTCATTGAGCTGAAGTAATTTATTTTCATGACCAGGTCTTTGTATTAATAGTGTTTCCCAACCGATGTTCCGTGGACCAGTAATTGGTGGTCCGCGGCTCCGTAGATTTTTTTCTTCGATTTCTATTAAAATTATTATTTTTTTTTTTCAATAGAGCCATAAGCGGCACTTGGTAGAAACTCATGTGGGTGCTAATATTTATGGTGATTCACAAACCTGGGGGGGGGCTAATATTTAACTACTACCATTACAAAAGTAATACAAAAAATTGTTATGTAAAACTTTATTATACGTTTCAATTAGTATAGTATATAATTGTAAATATTAGTTATAACTTACAAATGTATGAGGTACCTATTTTTATTAACATAAATAATAATAAAAAACAATTACTGTTTGTAACATTTAATTAGGTGAAAGGTGAACTATCTACTTCAGTGTCAAACGGCGGCCTTTTATTGAAGTCTCAGCATCAAATTTGTCAATTATATTGTCATAATCTATCGGATATTCTTTTTGTATATATAAGACTGCTAAACGCCGCAGAGCTGAGAAACTGCGTTCATTAGATGCAGTATTTGTAGGAATAGTTCAAAAAATCTTTAATATATTTGTATAACTTGGGAATCCAGTCCGTATATCATTAGATTTAATATAATTTATCTTTTTTGTAATTGAATCGCATTCATGATTTATAAATAATCTATTTAATATTTTGATCTCATTTGATAAATCATTTGATTCTACTTTGTAAGTATTACAAACTTCCTCTATTGACTGATTACTAGGACTTTCATTAAATAAGACATTATACATAGAATTCAATAAGCTTAAATCATTTTTCTTAAATTTACTGTTCATACACATTATTACTGTATCTATAATTCCATAAAATACATTTATACGGAAATGGTCTTGAACAGTCTGTAATGTTAGCTTTTTACCACCACCTAATTTTAATGGAACTGATTTTATTCGTGGTAAATTAGGCTTACTAAAACCATTATTTTCTGAGAAAAAATAGCAGCCTTATCCCATACTTTCTGAAAATTTTCATCTGTCCTTAACTCTTCAAAACTTTTTATAGTTTCTTTAACCATTTGACTTACTAAACCATAATTGAATGTTGTTGATTGCAAATATTTGGATAGGACATTTGTCTTTAATAATACATCTTCCAGTAAAATTAGAGAAAATATAAATTCAAATGTCTGTATACTTTTTAATAAAGCAGCAGCATCAGATCCAAATTCTCGATCACTTTCTGCTATTTCAGCCAATGTATCTATTACAGCAGTTAAATTATGGAACACTGATCTTAAGGCTTCATAATGGCAACTCCAGCGTGTCTCGCATAATGTTTTGAGTGTTTTAGGGGTCCTACATCAGAACTCAACATTTGTTCAAAAATAGAAAACCTTTTAGAAGATGCTCCTATAAAACTATATAATGTTCTTAATGTACCAAACATATTTCGAACACAAGCTTTTTGTTTTGCTAAGTCTACAAGACATAAATTCAAGATATGAGCATAGCAATGTACATCAACTGCTAAGCTATTTTCTTTCCTTATTCTGGCTTGAACGCCTTTATAGGCCCCACGCATTGATGCAGCGCCATCGTAGCACTGTCCTCTTATGTTTTCAATTTTTAGTGCGTTAAGTTTCAACACTTCTTTAATTAAATCAACAAGAGATTCTCCATCTGTTGAGTTTGTACGGTAAAATCCCAAAAACACTTCTTTTGGCTCTAAATTATGTACATACCTTATAAACACAGAGACTTGCTCATGTCGACTTAAATCTTGTGTTTCATCAATAAGAATGTTAAATATTCCAGCAGACAGAATTTCTGATATAATTGATTTTAAAACATAATCACTCATATAGGTCAAAAACATATTTAAGTATGAATGATGTACATAATTAAATGATTTTTCTTTCTCTAAATAATATCGTTGAATTAGATTATAGTCTTTTACTCTAAGAGTTAATAGCTCAATAAAGTTACCTTTATTTAACGATTTGAAATTCTCATCATGACCCCTAATAGCTATCCCTTGCTTAGCACAATAAAGAAGAGTTTCCAAAATATTTTTTAAGTAATTGCGATTATCAGATACTACTTTACTATGATTTTTGTCAATTAACCCAATTATATTTCCATAACTTGATAATGATTGTTTATATCCAACAACTTTACAAAGCGCTTCTTTATGTGAATTGCTTTTTTGATGAATAGAAAATCGTTGAGTTGCTTTTCCCCATTTCTTAAATCCACATGAAATAAATGCTGTTTCCATACCAATTGTAGGAAAAGCTCGGCAATAAAAACAAAAAGCTGCATCTAATTCTTGACTATATTCTAACCATTCATATGACTTATACCATTCTTTCCTAAATGTTCTACCAGAACTACGGGGAAATACAATATTTACTGGTTGATATGGATCCAATTGCATTGTTAAATTTATATAAGCTTGTTCTTTACCTTTTGCTGGGTCACGTTCTAAAAAATGTAATGTTATATTCAATAGAAATCACTAACATTTATGTAAAATAAAATAAAATGATCACAATCAGCAGTTATGCCCAATTGGTGTAGGTACAGATATTAAACAATACCCAATATATAAATAAGGCTACAAATAACATAACAAGGATGATTAGTATATCTATTTATTCTCAACAAAAAAACATTTAGGTAATTTGAATGATTTAATTTTCTCAATGGAACATTTATATAAATAATACATTATATGACAAGCTATTTAATTATACTATGATAGAATATATATAACATATAATTATTTATTAAGTATGATATTAATAAAATATAAAACAAACACAAATATTATTAAATTATTTTTAATGTCAATAGCATCCAAGAACTATCTGACTTGGTTAGTGACTACATAGACTACATATTATAACTTATAATTTCAATTATTTTCACATTAAAATATCACATGCCACATTTATATTACTCTTATAAAAAACATAATAATAATTATCAATAGATTAGCTACACAAATAACATGAAATATGAATATTGACTGAACACAACCATTATATTTATTTACAATACATTATCCACAGGCAACATTGAACATATAACTGTATTTTGAAACTAACCTTCTGCAGTCAAATTTAGGCAGGATTCTGTTGTAGCCAGAGAAATGCTCACGCTGTTATTAATATTATCAACAGTGCCATCAACTATAGTTAAAAATTGACAAATTAAATATTAAAACTTAGTAGTATATTATGACAACACACACAAAATAATTTTATGAAACTGAACTTACTCATAACATCTGCTGATTTTTTTTTAAAATAATCCGTTATAGTGACCTTAGTATGGTTAGGTTTAAAGTCGGCTTTTCTTTTGTTTTTATTAAGTTCATCCATAATTATTATAGGTACCCAGTCAAAATTGTAATAGTAATAAAATTAAAACTGAGACAACACTCGAAACAGTAAGACAGTAACGTCTAGATTAAAAAGTTGTTAATTGTCATCGAGCATTCGAGCGAATGAGCAATAAGAGTAATCATAGTATCATACAAACAAAATGATAAACTCAATTCAGCCGAAAACAATTTCATATAATCTGTGATAAAATAATCACAGAAATGAGATAATCTATATGATTGCTTGTGAAAGTCGTGTTCATGGTACTCACGGTCTTAGAAGATAAGTTCGGGACACTTCCCTATTTGACAACGTTAAACAATCCGGTTGCTTAGAGGGGACATTTTAGTTTAGTTTTTTGCCGCTATTATATTAGGCGCCTTGAACAGAACTTTATTAAGGTTATGTATAAAATTTAAAATATTTTAGCGGCAAACGAAAATTAAAATAAATATAACAATAAATTATTATTATCGTAATTTAAATCAAAAATATCATATTTGATATATTATTTAAAATTTATATAATATTCTATCTAAGAATATAGAGCCATAAATAGATATTAATTTGAATACATACATGGAAATTGAAATTATGTCAATAATGTTAATGTCACGCCTGCATGTATTGCTCCGTCTTACAAACGCTGAAACTCGTATATACGTAACATACTAGTATAACATACGAGACAACACATGTGGGTGTGGCATCCTCTTAATAATTACTAAATTTAGAATTTTGTTTTCACAAACATATTTGTTAGTTGTTAGTATAATATTATACTATTGTAATATTGTAGTTTTGTTTTAAGAATTGTTTCTTTGAACTTAAATATGCCCAACTTATTTTGTTTTTTTGGTTGCAATAAAAATTCAAAATTATCTGTCTTTTGTTGTCCCAAAAATGATGAGCTTAAAGCCCAATATGAAAATAACCTTGGGATAAAACTTAAAAATTATTTTGTCATTTGTGAAAATCATTTTAATTCTAATGATATAGTAAGGCAAGTGATTAAAAAGGATCAAAAGGGAAATATTATATTTTCTGTGAGTATCAAATTCACAAAATGTTTTTAACGTTTTCATATTTTCTGACCTACATATAAATAGTAAATATTTCCAAAAAATGGTATTGAATATTGGCACATATTGTATTAAGGATATTTAAAAATATATAGTTTTAAACATGATTTTGTACTGATGAACCTGTCTAAACCAAAGCTTAAACGTAATTCTATTCCGTTTAAGCTCCTGGATAGTAAATCGGTGAACACAAGCCATGGTAATGATTTTATTAATGTTGAAGTAAGCAAATGATATATACCACAACAGATTATTTTTTTCTCTATAAATATACAATTAATTAATGACAATTGCATTTAATATATTGTAATATTTCAGAATATTAATAATAATAATAATAATAACTGTGCAACAAATTGCACAACGACGAAAATTAATATCTGATGATGAAATATATGATGTTGAATCTGAATGTGAAATGGTGTCGTCAGACATATCTTTAAGAGTAATACAAACATATTTTTATTTACTATAATTACATTTAAAGTAAATTTTATCACTAAATTCACTTTGTCTTAGAAAAATATTATTAATAGTGTTAACTCCTCACAAGACGTGAAAAATATTAAGCGACGTAAATTAATATTTTCTGATGATCAAAAATATGATGTTGAATGCAAAATGGTATCTTCAGACGTATCTTTTAGAGTAATTTAATATGATAAATAATACTTCTAACATAACTCGTATAATTTTTCTAGAATGAAACTGATCTTACAGAAATATGTGGTATAAGTTACTTGGGTGATTTTAAAAAAGAAAGATTTTCATTGAAACAGTGCCAGGTATATGTTTTCACTTTTAAACATGTTTATAAATTAAATCTATCAGTTTTAAATATAA
The DNA here is from genome assembly GCF_001856785.1 of Myzus persicae. Taxonomy (NCBI): domain Eukaryota; kingdom Metazoa; phylum Arthropoda; class Insecta; order Hemiptera; family Aphididae; genus Myzus; species Myzus persicae. The sequence continues at coordinate 15,207 of NW_019100599.1, read as the reverse complement.
CTATGTACAGATGATCCTACTTAATCCATGTATGAAACCTGATTTCATACCACTAAAAGTCATAGATGGTAGCCCTACATCAGGTTTAAGTCATGTTTGTCATGACCATGATTATGTTAAAGTTGAAGTAAGAAAATTTTTAGTATAATTTCTATAATATATTATTATCTGACAAATTATGCTATTTATTTAGACTGTAAACCAAATTCAAAGAAGTAGTCAAATATATTTTGATCAATTATAAAATAATGAAATTCCTATTAACTTACCTCCATACTGGTATAGATATACTACCATGAATCATAAATGGGTTGGATTTTCTGAAATTGTTATAAAGCAAACATCAGATGGTATATCACCTTTTTTTATTAGAGATATCATCGTTGAATCTACAATGAAAATTCATTGTAACATTTTGGGTAAGCATTATGATCTTGGAGAAATATCAAATTCAAAACAACATATTGAATGTATTGAAGATTTAACAAATGTAATACAATCAATTTCTAAATATAAACTGTGTCATGGACTAAATTCATGGCATGTATCAAAGTATTTTTCAGTTGCTAGCAGTGTTAACACTAATATATTAAAAGTAGATAGTATTGGAACATACAGACATACTAATTGTCAATTTCTCCTTCATATTGGTAATAAATGCACAAATTGTGCTCGAGCTCTTAAAACTATTAGTCAGACAGTAAAAAGATTGCTTGTTAATTTGCCCAAAAGACTAAAATTTAAAGTTACTCCAAGAAAGAGAAAAATGTTAGAGAGATTACAAAAAAAGTCAGAGATCATCAGAAAAAGAAATAAACGTCAAGAAAATAGAATAAAAATTTTGAAAAATGATTTATCAGAGTCAGTCAAGAAATTAGAAAGTATGGTGACATCTGATATCACTGAAAAACTTAAAACTAACAATGTTCCTGAATTCCAGCAAGTTATAATTAAGGAAATTTTAGCAGCTACTAAGGTTTGATATATTAAATAAAATTTAAAGAAGACAGGTAATACAAAAAGATAATATTTTTGGTTAAAAATTCAAAAGGAAGACGTTATTCTGAAGATTTTATAGTTTTATGTATGCTTTTACACATTCGATCTCCAGAAGGTTATAATTTCTTAAAGAATAATAATTTGTTACCATTGCCATCTATTCGTACAATTAGACGCTATTTAGCATTGATAGATATGAAATGTGGTTTTGACAAACAATTTTTTGAATTGTTTAAAAATCACCTTCAGAAGAAAAGTAGTATGCAAAAACATGGAATCATACTATTTGATGAAATGTCTGTAAGACAGGCTATATCTGTATGCTCAAAAACATTGACATATAAAGGTCTTGTGGATTTTGGAGAAGATAAAAAAGCAAATGATATAAAAGAAAAAGCAACACAAGCGCTCGTGTTTATGTTTCAGCCTCTAGCTGACAATTATACACAGCCATTAGCAATTTTTGCATCCAAAGGCCAAGTTGTTGGAATAGAGTTGGGCCAAATTACTTGTAAAATGCATTATTCTTTTAGAGGAAAGTGGTGCTGTAGTTCATGGATTTGTGTCAGACGGTGCACAAACCAACCGCAAAATGTGGTTGGAATTAGGGATTGATGGTAAGAAAAATTCGTTGAAAAATTGGTTTACACATCCTCTTGATAACAGCAGAAAGATATTTGCATTTTCCGACACATCACATCTAATAAAAAATGTAAGAAATAGGCTGTATAATCAAATACAACAATACCTGAAATAAAAAAATGTTTTCATAAATTCGGAAACACAAACTAATATGGTAGAAACCTTAAAACTGAAGTTTGACAAAATAATTGAAAAAAAAAATTGGGACTTAGTGGATGTTGTTGAACATGATTATGCTAAAGCAGAAATTGTTGATTGTTTAATATATTATTTAACAGGTAGGTAACATAATATAAAAATACCACTGAGTATATTATATATTATTTGTGAGGATAAACAATAAGAATATTTATTTGAATAATTTTATTTCTTAGCTTTCCGCAATAATTTTCGTATAGATACCTACATCAACAATTATTAACAAAACTATTGATCTATTATATGTATATAATATAATAACTTACATACTTACAGACATATAACACATTTTTTTACAAAATAAACTGTAGTACTACTCATTCATTACATTGGTTAGATTTCAACTAAATCTATGATTCAAATGACTTTTCAGGTTATTTATGTAAACAATTGATGTATTATACAAAAGACTGCCAAGTTTGTAAGACATCATTTGTATCTCATCAAGGACATTCGCAGCAAATTCAAGCAGCTTTGGTTAATCTGAAAACCCACAGACGATTAATACATCCTAATATAACTTTCTTCTTTTTCATCAAAAATATTGAACAAAAATTTGAAAAATATTGTAATTCACCTCATGTTTTTGATTTGATTTTAGAAGAGATATTGAGTGTACACAAATTGAGTTTCCCATGTTTTGCACATGCCACAGATATAATTTCCTTTGTAGTTATATATTATATACGTATGAGAATGAGGCAGTTTTCCCAACAAGAAAACCAAAAAACTAAAAAATTGAATCGCAATAAAAAAAAAATTGCAAAGTTATATTCGACATAAAACTATCCAGTATCCTACGCACCAACTTGTCCTGTAAATATTAAAATTATAAAATAAATGGTTAATTATGAATGTAAAAATTTCATAATAATTATATCATCAATTTATTTGTTTACCTAATTGAAAATTAGTCAATATTGGTGACCAATTGAAATTTTTTCCATTTGCCTCCAGCGTGCGTCCGTGCAACCAGATTACCTGGTTACTGATACCGGCTACCGATGTCCGGTAAATAAAAAAACACAGAAAGTTGGAACAGAAGCGCTATCAAAATAGTGGATTAAATTAGTACTAAAATGTCCTCTGATTGCGGACACGATTATAAGCAAATCTTCTAAGACCGTCATGGTACTATATTTACGAGCGTTTCGGGGGGCAAAATTGCGCGTCCAATCAGAATCGTTCACATTTGTTATCACTATTTGTGAAAATCACATTTCTTATCATCCTTTATGAAAATTATTAAGTGATATCATTATCAGCAATCATACAGGTGTTAAAGAAATTATATTTGAAATATTTCAATTTATATTTTTTTATATAAAATATGTAATAAATAATAATATATTAATATGGAAGAGTTTAGATCTAGTAACATTGAAGAGCTAAAGTGCATGGTGTGTAATAAACATTTTAGTTATAAAGAACCTTAAAGCGACATCAAATTACTTGTGGATCTAAGGAAACAAAAATTCTTAATAATGTGAAATGTCCCGATTTGTCTTGCAATAAGTTATTTACAAACAAAAAAATTTTGAAATCATATATAGTGGCAAACCATGGTGTGCAGTTACAAAATGAAAAAAAAACATTTGCAACTTTTAATGGTAAATGTGATTTACTGAATTTTTATTTTACTTTTTTGTTTTTCTATGAGTATATACTTATAAAAATATTGTATTATTAAATATATACCTTTAGATTTTAAAGACTGGAAATCAAAACTGGAAGATAACAATTTATGTTTTTATACGTTAGGTGCTCGTAAAACTGTTGGACAGAATAAAAATACATCGCATCTGGATTGTCATAGAACTGGTAATTTCCAAAGTAGATCAACAGGTATTCGTAAAATAAAGAGTCAGGGCACAAACAAAATTAGATCTACATGCCCATTGTCAATGTTATGAACTTTTTTAATCTTGACATTTCATTATTTTTTGCTCAATATTCTGTTTTAATATTCAGATAGTGGAAACAAAAGAAGATGGAACTGTTTGTGTAGATTTTTTGTAGTACTCATTTTGGCCATAATATGAAACTTGGTACATGTAATTTAACACCAGATGAAAGAACTATGATTGCAGGTATAATTTTACTTTACACCATCTATTTTTGTAAATGTGAATAAAGGACAAGTGTTACTGGGTTCCTGTGCTGTAGAAAATCTATTTGTTTTTAAGTAATAATGTATAGCCTTATAGCCGTCAGGTTTGGATTTATAATTTAATTTAATTTTGCTCTGCCCTAGAACAACGGAAAAAAGAAAATATAGTATGAGTTATATATTATATATTTGTTTTTGTCCATTATGTTTTTATTTAACAATTTATGTTACAATATATTTTATGTTACAAACTAACAAATAATATAAATTGCCAAGTGTGTATATAAGGTGTGTGTATTCCCAAATCAATATATATATGTTACGGTAAAAGTACGAATACCGGTTAAACCTAGAATTTACCGGTAAATCCTAGGTTTCGCCGATTACTGTTGGTAAAACCTAGGATATACAACATCGTTTGGTCAAACCCCGAATGATTTTTGTAGTTCGGACTTTTACAAACGAGATTTGGTAAATCTTAGGATAAACAATCAGTGTTAGTAAAAGTCCAAACATTTTTACCAAAGTTATTAATTATTATTATTATTTAAGTATATTAGGTAGGAACTATATCAATGACTAATATATTAGTTAGTATATTATTTTATTATTATTATTATTAAGTACTAATGCAAAAATTGACAAATTAAATTTACTAAGTACATTTATTGCTAGTATATTATTTGTATTATAATTAAATTAATTGTATTATAAAATTATTTATTTGTGCAGGCTTGGCTGCTGTGACATCTCGAGTTGCATAATAAATTTTTGGATCGGCATTTACACCTGTTTGTTACACATTTTTTCAAACAATCACACCTTATTAGTCCTTGTCCACCAGTCAACGACAGTTGCGATACTGCTTGTCGAATACCAATTTCATTATCTGGTATAATTGCCGATTCTAAAAAATTTTCTTCACATAAGGTGAACTGATTGCGAGTGAACAGTTGTGAGAGTGTTCCCGCTTTTGTACCCAGGCGATAAAAATCTGCATCCACAACTTGTAACACCTTAGCCATTAATGTGCGGGCATCAATTTTACTTCGATCGACTTCGGGAATTTTAATTTTGACAGTTTGTCCAATTAGTACAATTGGCATTTTCTTGTTTGACATTTGCAACATTTGTCTTGCTTGTTTCTGTAGGCCGATGAGTGATTCTTCTCGATGTTGCTTAATTTTTTGTGTCCGTGCTGGTATTTCATTTTCTATGTCCCTTGTTTCTACATATTTAGTTTCTCCGTGTGTCTCTACATCGTCATCGATTTCAACTTCTTCATCTATCTCACCAACTTCAACTATATTTGCCTTTGGTTCGGTAAGTGCTGCCTCTAAATCCTCTTCTGTTTGCAGTCCTGGTAATACATTTTTTGGAATAATTGAATTTGCTAATCCCATTTTCATTTTATTCCCAAACATTGCTTCATATGGGGAGCGTTTGATTCCTGAAAATGTGGTAATTAAATGTATACTTTATTTAAAACTCCAGCCTTGAAAATTTCTGATTTTCGCAATTTTGACATATTTCGTATAAATTCGAACTTTAAGCACTTATAACAAAAAATTGTGACTAACGATTTCAGATTTTTTTTTATCACTTTAAGAACAACTTATAAGAAACCTTGTATTAAATATTCAAGATTTTCTGGTTATTTAAAAAAAAATACTTAGAAAAATTGAAAATTTCAATTGTGTATAAATAGTTCAAAAAAAGTCAAAATACTTTGAAAAACTTATTAGTTTTATCTTGTAAAATACCAATTTTAATACAATACGTACCAGAATGAAAAGCTCCGTTCTTCATAGCTTGTACGAATCGTAAGGACTCTGACCATTTCGTCGTTTTATTTGTCTCCATCCAGGTCGCAATCATACTTTCTATATCCTGATTGGCACGCTCCACAGAACCTTGAGACTGACTGTGGCGAGCTTTTCCGTGAACTATTTTCACTTCAGACCACAAACTACACAAATTTGTAATAACAGCATTTACGAATTCTCTCCCATTGTCTGAGTGGAGTATATTTGGTGCACCGAAAAGAGTGAAAATATCGAGTAAGTTATACGCAACTTCTTCAGCCCGTTTAAATTTAAGTGGTCGTAAAATAACAAATTTAGTCAAGTGATCTTGATAGACCATTATGAATTTATAATTGTTATCAGGATTTGCCTGCATATCAATCAAGTCTACTTGGCAGCGCGAATTCATTTCGGTATGTATAATAGGTTTAACAGTTAGACCTTTTTTGGGCATACTGTGTTTTTTTTGACATGGCTCACATAATTTTAAATAAATATTTATAGCCTCAATATTAACATTTTTGTATTTACTATTAACAGCATACACAATACGATTTCTACCTCCATGACCCGTTGCAATATGTGCTTCATGAATAATTTCATACAAATCATCATAGCGAACATAGTAACGCATTTCTTCGGAGGCACCATTCATCGGAACAATCAGTTTTTCTTCTCCGCCAATATTAACAATATCAAACCGTTTAAGTCATCGATAGTGAATCGATTTTTTAACTTTGACCAATTTTGATTCTTTCACTTCGTTCAATAATACATTATACTTTTCATTAGTTATGTATAGAGTGTTTTTATTATTTTTTGCTTCAACAACACCATTTAAAAGTTCATAAAACCGTATTTGAAGTGACATATTGAAAATCATATACTTTTCGCGACAATTGTAAAACGAATACTGCACACAATATTATTTTCAATATGATGCCTATTCAATCGATAATCAATCTATTATCAAACCTGTTCCGTATCATAAACTAAATTGCATTGTATGTGCAACACAGTATAAAGTAGGAACAACTTTTATCATATACCTAGAGTACCTTTTTGGCTAATTTATTGATTGTATTGTGATTCTATTGATAGTGATTTGATTGTATGAGTAGGTACACGTGTCAAGGTCTTACAGTATCATGATGTATATGAAAATCGAAATGAAAATTCACAAAGTTCATACTTAAATAATAATAATTATGATAGTCAAGATAAAAGCCGATCGCAGTTTAGTTATCATAATCATAATGTATAATAAAAATAAAATAATATNAATAATAATAATTAATAACTTTGGTAAAAATGTTTGGACTTTTACTAACACTGATTGTTTATCCTAAGATTTACCAAATCTCGTTTGTAAAAGTCCGAACTACAAAAATCATTCGGGGTTTGACCAAACGATGTTGTATATCCTAGGTTTTACCGAAATCAATTGGTAAATGTCCGAAATTCGGACATTTACCAACAGTAATCGGCGAAACCTAGGATTTACCGGTAAATTCTAGGTTTAACCGGTATTCGTACTTTTACCGTAACATATATATATATAATATTATATTCCTAGACATAGTTTATTGTGGAATCTGGAAATATAAAAAGCAAAACGAGCTATATCCATGCATATACCTTGCATTTGTATGTATCTTAATATGTTTTGTGTAGTGTTTTGTTTTTCTTAACATTGTGCAGCTTTAATTATGTGAATCCATGTGAATAGTGTGGTAACTGTTATTATATTATAATAATTTTACAACGTTCAACTACAATCAACATTCAAGGAATTTTTTATTGCTACAGGAATATGTAAATTATTATTTATTTATTAATATTAGATAGAAAATATTTGTGTATAATATTTCTAAATTTACTTTTCAGGTAAAATATCTGAAGGAGTTACAATGGAAAAAATATTAGATGACATAAGGGATAATGTTCATGACATACTTAAAGTTCAAACTTTAATAACAAAAAATGATCTGTGGAATATTAAATGAGATTTTAATTTGTACGAAGGTCGTCAGCACTTATCTGACTACATCAGTGTAAATATATGGATCAATCGAATGATAGAATTGCCAGAGGAAGAATATCCTGTTAAACATTATAACCCGGATAAAGAACATTTTATATTGGTAATATCTACAAATGTTCAACTCCAAATGCTTCAACATTTTGTAACCTCTTCAAACTCCAAAATATGTATTGATAGTACACATTATACCAATGAATATGGTCTACAATTAACAACAATTGTGGTTGTTGACGTATTTGGAAACGGATTTCCAGTTGCATATTGTATATCGAAAAAAACTGATGCAGCGACCTGGAATATATTTTTTCAACGGCTTAAGTGTAAAATTGGAATTATAAGTACCCAAATTTGTATGAGTGATGACGACCCATCATACTACAATGCTTGGGAACGAATAATGTTACCAGTAGAGCATCGCCTTTTGTGTACCTGGCATGTGGATCAATCTCTAAGAAGAAATATTCAGTCAAAAATAAGAGGAACAGCTGAAAGTTTATAAATCATTAAGAGTGATGCATCAAGAGCCAAATGAAATTATATTTACCGAACTTCTAAATGGATTTATGGATGAAATAATGAATAACGATGATACTATTCAATTTGGTGAATATTTTAATAGTTATTACTTGAATAGAGTCAAACAGTCACCGAAGAAACTGTGGTATCAACACAAACATGTTTTTAGAGGCAGTGCATAAGTGCTTGAAATATTATTATTTACATGGTAAAAAAATAAGAGTTTGGATACCTGCATAAATGCACTTTTAAAATTCACTAGAAACAAGATTTTTGAGAGATTCATTAAATTGACAAAAAAATAAATTTACTGCTAATGAAGAAAATATAATTAAGAGCCATAATGTTGGAGTACAAATAAATCCTGAACATATTAAAGTAATTGGTGAAAATCAATGGGGGATATCTGGTAAAGAAACAAACATGGCATATGAAGTAATCCATTCTACAGATGTGTGTAACACTGAAGACTGTCGATTGGTTTGTCGCAAGTGTAATATATGTATTCATAATTATACTTATGAATGTAGTGATTACATAATCAAATTAAATATATGCAAGCATATTCATGCCTGCGCAATTCTTTCTTTATCAAATACTCAAAATAAATTGTGTGAATTAACAGGAAAAGAAATTCTAGTTCCTGCTGCCGAAATAAACTTAATAGAAAAATCAATACTAAAAACAAATATACGGACAAAGATTCTGAACAGTTACATCAAATAAAAAACAATTTAGAAGCTGGAATAGAAATATTATCGTCCCTCATTGCAAGTAAAAATGGAGTGACTGAGGAAGAAATTGCAGAAATGAATAAGCATAGCAGTTCCTTACTTAAATTATTACAAGGAAAACGAAAGATAGTCGAACTTGAAGAAAATAAGGAACCTGTTAACAAGAACATAGATAAACAGAAACGATTTTTGACCAAAAAAAGAAAAATTGAATTACTTAGTGGTAGAATAGAATGCAACGAAAGGAAATCTCTGAATTAAGGGTTGGTATTAGGGGAAGTACAAAACATACATACTTCCTCTGATCATACTTACCAGTAATATGTTTAAATTTATTTTAATACTTATGTGCTGTTTTTATTATGATTTATTTTTATTTAACTATTAGTAGACTTTAGGTTGACAAATATTTTAATGTACTTATTTAATTATGAATTATTTTTATTTAACTGTTATAAGACTTTAGGTTGACAATATACAAAACAAACTTTTCTATAGCACAGGACTTACCCAGTAACACGTATGCACTATGCTTTATGATTAATTGCAATAATTGTGGATTTTCCTTTCAATTTATTTCTACATCATTTTGAAGACTTGTAATGTGCTATTTACTATTTTTTTTTTATAATAATGATATCACTTAAAAATTTTCATTAAGGATGATAAGAAATGTGATTTTCACAAATAGTGATAACAAATGTGAACGATTCTGATTGAACGCGCAATTTCGCTCCCGAGACGCTCGCCTATTTTTAAATTTGAACCATATCGCTATCTAGTGACGAATTAACTTCCTGAATTATTTGATTATTGTGAAATAAATAATTTCCATAATTTAATTCATTTTTAAGTATGAGTAGTATGACAATTAATTGAGTAATCAATTCATATTTAAAATATTGATGTGACCCATGGTTATAAGTTATAATTAAAATTACATTATATTTCTATTGTTAGCATTTGCAATTCAATAACTAAAATATAATATAATATTTTTGACTGTTGTCTGTGGGCGCAAAATGATACTTTTTCCCCCCTAGAAAAATTGTCGTGGGTGCAACTGCACCCTCATGCCCCCCCCCACCCCAGATGCTGCCACTGAATAGAGCAAAATTACTTCTTATTGAGGTGGTATAATATTATAGTTGTTGCTGCCGACGGCTTACAAGTATTTTCTATTTTTATAAGTGTGTATATTCTATCAGAGTAATAAATAATATAAGCGTAGAAAAGACACTAGTACACAGAAGTGTTAAGATTGATTTTTACTATCTGTTATTTGTTTAAGTACTTAAAATATTTTTGTAGTAATATCATTTCTAACAAAATAAAACGGAAAATTTTAAAAATAGGTAAATCATAATTTTAGCAACTATTTTTTGAACGTAACACTATAAAACCATTAATAATTTTCCCAAGTCTATGATGTTGTACAATTTATGCATTGTATATTTTATACTTACATCACAGTCGACATTTTCTATACAATCCCCCTGCTCTTTTACAGTTTCCAGGTAATCACCACCTACATCTGCCTGTAAAACTTATGTTTTAAGTATATTTTATAGTGTAATAACTAATATACAGTATACTTACATCACAATATTTGACTTTTTTACTCGGAAATTCTGTAGGCAGTTCTTCTGTAACAAAAACTGTCTATAAAACGTTATGTGTAAGTATTAAGATTGTTTTTCACAAACACCGGGCAACCTTTTTTTTGAAATTTGAAATGCCTGGTAAACTAGACTTATACCTACCCATTTTATTTAGAAATACCCGAGTTCAATAATTATGTTCCATTTTTACAATTTGAAATTCAAATATATAATATGGGGACTTACGTAATTTTTTTCAGGATTTCTTTTAATATTCGATATTTTATTGTAATTTATTTTATTCAATGGCCTTTTATAATTTACTGGCACATATGTCCATATATTATCTGACGCATTTTTCGGATTTCCATAAAAAAGTTTAATATCATGCATCATTTTTATGATTAAAGCGATTGGTTAAAAAGTTTTGCCCAATTAGTCCTTATTTTTCATTGAATTTATAGTTTGGATATTTATGTACACCTACTTGGGGTCTATCCCTAATACTTAGTGTGTTTTTTTCACTTATCAACTGAAAATGAGTTAGATAATAATTTCAGTTAAAATAGGGCATCTCTATCCGTTGTATTAATATTATTCTTCTTCTTCTTTGGGGTTTGTCGGCCATTAAGACCATCCTTTCATACATCCAATTCTCCAGCCTTCTCTATCCAAAGCTCGTGCTTTCCAATCCGTTCCTCCAATCAGTGCCAATATGTCCTTCCTTACCATATCTTCCCACCTTAACCGAGGTCTCCCTAGTGGTCTTTTAACAACTGGGATTTCGTCCATAGCCATCCTTATTATGTTGTTCTGGAATCGTCTAGCATGACCAGCCCACTGAAGTCTTCGGTTTCTAATTGTATTTATTATGTTTTCTTTTTTAAATAGGTTTTCCAATTCATTATTTTTTCTTATTTTCCACTCACCCGTTTCTCTGTCATTCACTGGTCCAAAAATGTTCCTTAGAATTTTCCTTTCAAAAACCATAAGTTTTCTTTCCTCATTCTTTCTTAATGTCCAGGTCTCCGCCCCATAAGCGACCAATGGGCGTATTAAGGTTGTATATAACTGTTTTTTAATGTCTAACGACAAGGATCGTGATCTTAGTATTTTTGAGAGTCCATTAAAGCACTTATTCCCTGACACAATTCTTGCTGCAACTTCTTAGTCAGTTTCATTTTTTCTGTTACTATTGAACCTAGGTACTTGATTTGTTTGGTTCTACTGAACTCATACCTACCAACTTTCATGTGCGGGAATATTGTACTGCTATCTCTTCTTCCCATGGCCATGTATTCAGTTTTATCTAACTATAATATATATATACTTAATACTTATAGAAACTAATATCAGTTTTCTATAGCCCATTCCCCTCCCCTTGACTGTTTATTTTAGCCATTATAGCCATATATTATAATTTATAATTAAAATATCAATCTTTATAATATTCTTTCTCTTATCATTCTTCTTAGCATGATCAATTGTGAATTAATCACACATCCACGGTTAATTAATATGTAGTTTGTACGAGCCTCCTTCCTCGGTGCCAACCTTTTTACAGTTTTACCACTTGTACCAATAACTACTATCACGTCCTTATCTAATATAAAGCAAAATCCATATTGTGATTATTGTTAATAAACAGACATACAATAATAAAGATATGATAATTTGACATAAATATTTAACAAACGATAATTTATATCAAATATGCCGGTTACTGGGTTACTGTTACGAATAGACATAGTTTATTGTCTTTGCTGTTACTCTTACTATATTTATTTATTCATTTTTTTTGTGTTTCGTGATGACTGATGAGTAGTGTCTAGTGAGTAGCGAATAGTGTGTACGCATTTCAAATTTTATAAGCATGATAAATAAACGGAAAATGTATTTTCAATATTTAATATGAAAAAAAATGCCAAGAAGTATTTTCGGATGAGCCAGAAAGTACAAATATCAAATTGCATGAACCAACTTAAATAATATGTTCTTCTTCATTATAAATTCCCTATAAAGAATTTTTATGTTAAAAATTTGAAAATTAAGTACAGAGTAATTCCATACATCTGATATCACTATAAAATCATGAGGATAATTATTTTTTTTTATACTTACATAGATTAAGATTGATAAAGCTGAAAATGAGGACCTAACTATAGCACCAACAACATCGATTACCATTAAATCTATTGAGCCTGATTCTATTTCTAAAGGTTCTAAAGAAACTGATCCTATATATGTATTTGGTACGTAGATTTAATAAATTGTGTCATTCAAAAGGACTTTTTGGGTTTTGCCAAAATGACTTCTACTACGTTAGCTTCAATCAAAAACGCTACTAATCAAAAGTTGGAAGAACTGGGTCTTAGATAATCTCAGAGGTCAAGGCTATGGTGGTGGATCCAACATGGCAGCAAAAACAATGGTGTTCAGTAAAATAAATTATGGAAGTTATTTGTGCTGTTGCATCTTTTTTCTCTGCTTCTGCAAAAAGAGCAGACAAATTAAAATCTATTATAGAATCAGAAATTGGAAATACAGAATCCAACAGAGAAAGACTAAACTCAAAACATTCTGCGAGACGTTTTGGGTTGAACGCCATGCCTCCTTGATGACATTTAAATAATTGTATAGTTTTATACAATGCACTTGAAGAACTACAACATGATACAAACACTGAAACCTCAAGTAAAGCATTACTGTTCTTAAACTCAATAACTAAAAGTGAATTTCTAGTGGCTATTGATATTGCGGTGCTTTGCCTTGCTTATACATTACAACTTAGTGTTGCTTTACAACCTAAGCAACAAGACTTATTAAGAGCATTATCCGATGTCGTGGTAATAAAAGGGGGCATTACAAAATCTTTGGGAAGATGCAGACAATCAATTTAGCATAGTTTTTAAAAACATTATAAAATTAGGAGAAAAAATTAATGTTGAAATACACATGCCTCGAATTTGTAACAGACAAATAAATAGAGTAAAATATTGTTTCTGAAAACGCTGAAATATATTTCAAACGATCAATATTTCTTCCTTTTCTTGATTATCTCATTCAATCAATGGATACACGGTTTGATAATAGACTATCTAGTATTATCCCTCTCAAAGGATTGATTCCAAGTCATTTTGATGAGTATGACGAGGAAACTATTTATAAGCAGCCAAAATATATAGCAATGATTTATCTAACCACATAAGCACTACACTCAAGGCTGAGTTAGCTTTATGGAGGCAACAATGGAAAACTAACAACATACCAAAGCCAGTCTCAGCTATTGAATCAATGTCCCACTGTACTAACCTTGTACCTAACATTAAATTATTGTTATAGTTGTTTGAAACCTTGCCTATAACTTCTGCAACTCCAGAAAGAACATTTTCTACCTTGTCTAGAATTAAAACCTACATAAGATCAACAATGATGGAGAAAAGGTTAAATGGTTTAACAATGGCAAGTATAAATAAAAAATAACTTGTGAAGGAAACAGATGTCATTCAAGTTTTTTTTCAAAACGCCCCAAGAAGAATGTAGTTAAAAGATTGGAGCCATCATAAATAAATAAAAATGTTTAACAATATATACATTTTTTTGTTGCTTAATTTATTATAAACATTTTAAAAAGTGTAAATAAAAGAAATATTGTACTCGTATTTTTTGAATTTTTTTTGAGACTTAGCCCCTCCCCCCCCCATACAAAATTCCTGGCTACGCCACCGAAGCACAGTGGTCTAAAAAGTAAATTTAGCTTACATAAAACCTAATTAAGAAAGTATGATAAAATGTTATCTAAATGACATATTTCGTTTATATACTACCTATATGTACCTATTAGTTAATTTATTTGATAAAACTAAAGCAATAAATTTTATTGATGTCCCTAGACAACTCAAAATATATATTATTTGAACCATATTGTCTATTACCGTGAGCGTTTATTTCATTTTGCTTCAAGCTGTGATTGTAAGCTTATTTAATTTGTATATACAATGGAATATGCGTATGAAGGTAAGTACTATTAAAACATAATTATATACACCTCTATTAATTAAGTTAAAAAATTCAAATCTAAAAAATTGCGTTTTTAATGATACAATATATACTTTGTTCATAAATAGTTGTATAACTATAAAATTACAAAAGATTACAGTCCCATATTATATTATTTATAATATAGACAAGCTACATAATAGATTTTAATAAATTTCGTCTGCCTATATTCGTCTATGTGTTCATTATAATCCGGTTTTCAGCTGGCTGTAGTAGCGGTGAAAAACCAAAAAATTTAACCAACGATGATTTGTTTAAATTTTTATGAGGAGAAGGTGTAGTGAAACCTCTTGTAACGAGACAAAACCGGACGCCCCATACCTGTGGCGCACTCTCGTTACCAACAACCGGTCCTCACACAAGTAACACTACCACGCGCTCTCGTGTAGCAATGTCGCAGCTGTACTGCGGAATAGGGACACATCGTCTCACAGAGAGCGCAAATCTCAATCTCCGTTGCGACGACCCGCCGCCCAAGAGGGTAAAATGGTTTTGAGAT
>NW_019100598.1:30975-39328 GCF_001856785.1 Myzus persicae | reverse complement strand
TCTTTATTTTCCCTGAAGACTTTTCTTTGCAGGTTTTAATTGCACACTGAAGAACCATTGTTAAAAATTAAAATATTAAAAATGTTTAATATACCTACTTAATATATTTAAAAAAATTAAAATGACAAATACTCAAAATTTAAATTTATTGTAATTTTCAATTTTTGTTATCTACCTAAATGATTAAAAATTGTTTATAATGTTTTTTACTCCATGATATGTAATTTGTTCTTTTATGACCGTCTTAAGTTGTATGCTATTTCTTTCTAACAATGTTGGTATACGAACCTCTCTTTCTACGATCAGTCCATTTATTAATATGTCTATGATTTTAACCCTTTGTTCTATATAATTCTTTATAATATTTAATATTATCAATTTAATAATTTAAAAAATAATAATTGTAAAATAATAATAATTCATCTTTATTGTAAAAAAAAATATATAAGTTATGCATTCTATAATATAAAGATAATAAAATAATAATTTAAATAATAAAAAGTACCTAATGCATTCTATAATATAATATTTAATAATTTAAAAAATAAATATTACCTATTAATTTAATAATTTTAATATAATAAAACATAAATATTGATATAACTGATATTAGATAGATAACTTATAATATTCGTAGTATAGGAACTTATTTTTTAAATTATTAAATTGATAATATAAAATATTATAAAGAATTATATAGAACAAAGGGTTAAAATGAATGACAGTATTATAATATGATATACCTGATATTAGATTGATAACTTATAATATACTTAGTGTAGGAGCTTACAGGTGTATGTACCTTTTTTTACCTTTTAGGAACTTACACATGTACCTGCTTTTAACTGTGTAGGAACTTACACATGTACCTGCTTTTTACTGTGTAGGAACTAACATACGTACCTTTTTTTTTTCGTGTAGGAACTTACATATCACATATGTAGGAATTAACGTATGTAATTGTCTACCTGTTACTCTCGTGTAGGAACTTACGATTCCCCGCCGCTTGTCGCCCTCCGGAACACGGCGGTGCGGTCCTCTCACCCCCGCGTGTATGCGGCCCACAGAACCCGGTCCCTCTGCAGCTGCGCCGTGGACATTTGTGCTTGGTGCTGCCGTGGTGGTGTTGGTGGCTCCAGCTCGGCTGGCCGTCCTTAGCCGCTGTTGTGCCTGCTCCAGTAGCTTCGCCGCTTGCTGGAGTGTGGTAGTTGTTGTTTGTGGCTGACAGTCCATGTTTAGCTTCAGTGATCGGACGCGAGTTGGTGTATTCGACTGTAAATTGTGTACATTCAATGCTATTGTGGGTTTAAAGGTTGGGGGGTGTTTGGGGTGTTGTGATGTTAGCCCGTGCGAGGTAGGACACGTTGTTTATACTGCGCGCTTAAGGCACGACACATGAATTTTGCGCGGCGGTTGCTGGTCGGTTAAAAATACTCCTTTACCTAATTGCCGGGCAAGTTGCACGGGGCCCCACCATTTCGGTGCAAATCCGGTGTGGAATTTTTTGTGCGCTTTGGACAGGTGGTGTGCTTTGTAGTACACCCTGTCGCCTGTCCCATATTTAGTGTACGCCTGGTCACCTTTTTCTGGTGGTGCTTCCATTGCGTCCTTTTCGCGCTGCTCCCTATCTATGTTTATCAACTCGATCGGGGCGTCTACTGTCCGAGAGAGTGCCCAGTCCCCCGGCGGTTTGCCCTCCCTGCCGAGGACAAGTACCGAGGGGGGGGGGGGACCTGTCTGGTCGTTGCGTCTATTCCGGATCGAGAATAAGATAGGGGCTAATTTGGTGTCCCAGGTGTTGTGGTCACCGTCTACGAGTAACGCGCGTAGACCTTTTTTTTATTTCCTGGTTGCGAAGTTCGACTGGGTTGGCCCTTGGTTGGTACACCGGGGTCGTCCAGCCTTCGGCCCCCCATTTCTCGATCACGCTATGCATATCGTTTGCTACAAATTGGGGGCCGTTGTCGCTCAGGCGCACACAGGGGTATTCGAAAAGTGAAAATAACTCTCTCTCGAGCGTTTCGGTGATTGTTTTTGTAGTGGCTGTGCCGAGGGGGTACGCCTCGGTCCATCTACTAAACAAATCCGTAACGACCAGTAAATATTTGGTTTGCCCCTGCTGGTGGGTGGGTAGGGGCCCATGAGGTCTATGCTGATTACCTCCCAGGGCTGGAGGGGTATTCTGGCGGTTTTTGGATCGTCATCGTGCGCGTTAAGTGGTTTGGTGCACGTGCATATGTGGCACGACTTGACGTAAAGTCGAATGTCGTTTTTCAGCCCTTTCCAGATAAACCGCTGTCTTGCTACACTGTAGGTCTCTTTCCAGCCCGGGTGATTTGCGAGATCTTGATCGTGGTATGTCCATATCACGTTCTGCACTTTGTGTTTGGGAATAACTACGGGTGTGCTATCGCTCAATTTTATTCGCATTTGGCAGTCGGTGAAAATATACTCATTATTTTTTTCCGCTGTGTTTTCGGTATTGCGCGCCGGGCCGTCCGGTAACCCGTTATTTATGATGTCTCGGTCATCGGTCTGCCATGTCGTGAGCATTGTGTGTGTTATGTGTGGGCCGTTGGTTTTGTCGCCCGTGTTGGTGGTGGCGAACAAATTATCCGGTGGTTGACTCGGCGGGGTACGTGGTGAGATGGGTACGCCTACTAGTCGGTCCTGTGTTCCTCGTTTACCGGTGGTCCAGGGGCCGGTTGGCGTGATAGCATGTCCTGCGCTTCGTTCTGAACGCTGGGTATGTGGGTGGTTTGGAAGTCTGGGTTGGCCAGTTGTAATGACCACCTGGTCAACTTAGTATTTGTGTTTTTGGCGCGATGGAGCCATGTGAGTGCCGAGTTGTCGGTAAATAGTTCAAAGCGGCGGGTCTCCAGATATGGTCGGAATTTGTCCGTCGCCCAGATTATGGCAAGGCACTCGCACTCGACAGCGGCGTACCTCGTCTGCGTATCACTAAACTTTTTACTTGCGTAGGCGATTATCTGTCTTTCCTCCGGCCTGTCACCCTGTTGGAAAAGTACGGCTCCCGCCCCTATCTCGCTAGCATCAGTCACCACATCATTCCCTATTCTGGCTTCGAATGAGGAGGTACCACTTGTTGTGGTGGTGTGTCCGTCCGCCATTCGGACTTGAGTGAATGGGGGGGTGTACCAAATTTGTGGGCAATGTCCGGGCTTACATATGATTTTTGTACCTGTGAGTCGAGTAGGGCTGTTACAAAGCCTGACCTAAATTCAAGTTCGACCGCGGGGGTCGGAATTTTGTCGGGACATATTTGCGTAGCGTTATACGACGTGGAGTGCTCCGTATAGCGGGGCGACTGGTTCTTAACCGCGAGAGCGGGGTTCCGGGTAGCGGTTTGCACCACCATTACCAGGGCGTCTGTCTCGATTGCCGCTGTACAATGAGCATGTTCCTCAGGTGTGGGCAGAAATTTCGAAGTAGGGGTCGTGGTGTGTGGTGATGATGACCTACTACTCGATGAAATTTTTTTTTATTGACGGGGGATATATATGATGATTGAGATGGGATTTTTTGATGCGCGTTTGAAATTTATATCCCCGTTGTGGTCGCCGAACATTGACGGTGGTGGTGAGTTGGTGTGTGTGCGAGTGGTTGAGACGGTCGGACAGATATCCCCCGACTCAGTTTCCGTTTCCCGAAGCCGGTGTACGATCGGGACAGTCACTGTTCCAGTGCGGCCCCCAGCAATACCTACACGGGTTACGCGGTTGCGGTTTGTCCGTCGTGCCGGTGTAAGCGCGTGGTGTGTACGGTGGGTGCGAGCTACGCCACTGGTCGGCTTTCTTTTTAACACTCGATTTTGGGTGTATAGTTACTTTGACGTGTTGGGTGAGTTCGCCAGCGGAGAAGTTAAGGACCCCGGCGATCCGTCGGAGGTCGGCGAAAGTCGCGGGCCATTACAGGTGGATATGCATGCGAAATTTGTCGCGCGTGAGTCCGGCGATTGTACTGACTAGCTGTGCTTCAGTTAGCCCGGTGGCAATGCGGTGTACTAGCTGGTTTTTGGCCAACACGAATTCCGTGAGGGACTGTCCGGTGATTTGTCGGACAGACACTATATCGGCGCGCAGTCGGGATTGTATGTCAGGGTTATCGAATTTTTGTAAAAATTCGTTGCAGAATTCGTCCCTGGAGAGGTCCAGTATTTTGATGGTGTTCCACCAAGTGCTGGCTGCATTCTTAAGCTACGTTTCGACTGTGCGTGTCCAACCTGACCTATCTATACGCGCTTGGTATAAAATCTATTCGGAATGGTGAATAAACCGTGCCGGGTCTTCGGTTGTTGTCCTGTAAAACTCCGGCAGCGAGAATCTCGCTGTGCGTAAATCCTCACACGGTACCAAAATCGATTGTTCCATCGTGTAGGAGAGTGGTGAGGGGTCGACGTATGTGCAAAATGTACCGATCGGCTGGTGTGTGTATTGCGCGCGGCCAGTTGTTCGCATGCCGCGGAAAAGCTATCACCGTGTTCCGTGGTGTTCGGCGTAAATGTGTTTTTGGTCCTACGTGTGTTATCGGTTTGTGGTCCTGATGACGTATCATATTGCTGGTGTGTAGGTAAGGAACAATTTGTGTGACAGTCCGGCGTCGGGCGTCTAAGCTCGAGTCGTCTCATGGACTCCGCTATGCGGCGTTGGCCGTCGCATATGCGTGCCATGCAGTCTTCGAGCATGGATAGCCGCGACTCCATACTCGGTTGGTTCGACTGATTTTTTTACGTTAGCATGGCCCCCTGTAGTATGCCGCACGTGGTTTGAATGTTGTCCAACGTGTCGAGGTCTGCAGGGGGTGTTTGCATGTGGTGTGTGTTTTGAGGATTTTGGGCTGAGGGGGTTTCCACCGCTAACGGCTCGGTGGGTGCGCCGTTTGACTTTCCTCATCCAAGCCGTCCCCGGTTCCCTCATCGGTGTCCGCTGAAGGGAACCAGACGGTGTCGGCCTGAATGTTCATGGTCACGAAGCATTGCTCTAGGCGGTCCCGATCCTAACTGTTTAATCCCGCGCTGCGTACATTCGTACCGCAATTCCCGAACGGTCAACTCGTCTATTAATTTTTCCGGCATGCTGTCCGGCTGTGTTTTCGGTGTGGTGGTTAATGTGAGACGAGCGCTATTGATACGACGGTGTCTATTTACGTTCGAATGTAGGTCAGTGGGTTTGTTGTTGTTGTTGTGCCCACCGGGTGACTACACTAACCGGTCGTCGCGTTGTTATCAAGTTCGGGTAGGGATCGGTGTCGTTTGTGAGTCGACCTGATAAAAACTCCTCCCACGGGGACGGTTATTCGGTATCCATAAACCTAACATGGCCGCCGAATCTTTTGAGTTGTAACTATTTTAGGTTACACTTCTTATCATTATACACGCGCCCGAACAAAGTTCACAGAGACGGTCACGTGGCTGCGCGTGAGTCATAACACCAAAAGTGCACGGGGGACAAGCAATTAGTTCACAGTTACCACATACTGAAAGTCAACCCCCCAATCTTGTTTTTTTCAGCTTGGAATATCTCAAGGACCTCTAGTGTAGGGACTCCGTTCTTTCACTAAGGGTTTCTGTTTTATTGCGCCTACAAGTCCCTCTCATAGTCTAGGGGCCAAAAACCTCTCCAACGGAATTTTGAAACCTCTGGTCCGATCACGCCGAAACTCGGAAAGAGATTAAGGGTCGCCCCAAGGTCCCAAACCACTAAATGTCATCGGATTTGGCAGGGTCATTTGGCAGAAAATCATGAACGTCCTTATCAGCTAGAAGGGGAAACTGTTAACCCCCACGGCCACCTCTTACCAACGTATCTGTAAATAACGGGTTGTGCCAGCCCTTCGTGAAGCCAATCATGGCCGACGCGAGTACTGATACGACATTAATACCATGTTGGTGGGACAGTGACGCCACCACCGAGAAGAAGGCAGCTTCTCGGTGGAGGAGTGCACGGAAAACGGGGGAGGTTGTGGAACCCAGCACGTCAGTTAAGTTCCAGATACCAAGATGGAATCCGCCATAGACACTGATGCTGAGAATTGGTCGAAGGTTGCCAGGAAACCTCTCAGGTGGCGTAAAACCACCACGACGGAGTCACGTAAGCCTACCACCAGCGCTGCCTCTAAGTCAAGAGGTTACACTAAGAAGCCCCCAGCTATCATAATCAGGCCAGGCGAAGGGAGGTCATTTTCTGACACCGTTCGCACCGTACTCTCTTGAGGTCTTTGAATGAAAGACATCGGCGGGAACGTGACTATGCGTGAAACGCGGGACGGCTGTTGCTTATGGAGTTGGCCTAGTTGGCGAAATCCACCAAGGTAGCAAAGGTCGTCCAGGTCGAGGTAGAGATTCTGGATCTGGACGCTGTGTCCTCCGCAGACGAGGTCCTAGAAGGCCTCCGTGTAGCCATCCCTGGCCTGGACGACCCTGATGCTAAGTCTGAGCGGGATACGATCTCTGACGTCTGGGTCTGGCCCACTCGCTCCGGGCAGCAAATCGCGACCGCAAAAATGTCTAGACGAGCCGCCAGTCAGATAACGAGAATCTCGGTGGGGTGGACCATGTGCCGTGCCGGTATCATGTCTTTACGCCGACGGTATCAACGCCGATGGTATCTACGCCGACGGTATCGACGCCGACAGTATCTACGCCGACGGCATCTACGCCGACGGCATCTACGCCGACTAGTATCTACGCCGACGGAAAAAATGCCGATGAGTATCTACGCCGATAGTAAATACGCTGATGGTATGTTTTTTTACAAAACGAATGTTTTTCTATGGGACTAATATGAAACTGAAAATTATGAAAAATTAATTATGTTATTAAATAATTAAAAATAAAATACCTAACTCGTGTTGCCTAGTTTTTTTTAATAATAAATATTTTTTGGCTCTGAAAAGAGCCTTTTTATGCCCTAAAAAGGACATTTTTTAATACGACGAGTGCCCCCTAAGCATGACCATTTAGCAAGATTAGAATTGAAAATGATGAGCAAAAACCTACTAACATGCGTGATTTACTGATTCCCGAGAAATACACTTATACGGTGGCTGGAGATAAATTTCTCCAATTCGACAGCTGTGCTTCAGATAATATAATTATTATCTTTAGCACGCAAAAGAATTTGGATTTGATGGCGACATGTGACCATTGGTACGCTGATGGTACATTTAAAACGTCACCGCCATTGTTTAAGCAAGTTTTTACAATACACGCGATTAAGTATAATAACGTTCTGAAAACGGTTTACTCACTGTTGCCGGATAAATGGCAAGATACGTATTCGAGTGTATTGTATAAACTGAAGCTGCTTAAACCAGGGCTGTCTCCAGTCAGTGTTATGACCGATTTTGAAAATGCCCAGATAAATGCTTTTTCCCATAATTTTCCAGATATCAGGAACAGAGGTTGTTTTTTTCACTTCAGTCAACGCATTTGGAGAAAAATTCAGACAATCGCTGACATTCGATCCAAATACGAGGATAAGGATGATCTGGATTTTGCATTGAACGTGCGAAAGTTGGCCGCTCTTGCATTTGTTCCAGAGCCTGACGTAGTTGATTGTTTTGAAAGACTCCTCCGGACAAAATTTTATACGGATAACGAAGACCTAATGACAGATTTGGTAGATTATTTTGAGTCCACGTGGATTGGAAAGCCCCGACGAACCGGCCTTGCCAGAATGCTTCCTAAATTTAAGCTGAGCCTCTGGAATTGTTACGAGGCATCGTTGAATGACCTACCCAAAACTAACAACGCAGTTGAAGGCTGACATCGAGGATTCAGCTCTCTTTTAGGAGCAAATCATCCATCTATTTGGAAATTCATTGAGGGTCTGCAAAATCAGCAGAGCCTAAATGAATTCCAAATCAACCAGTACATTGCTGGATTACCACCAGCACAGGGACGACGGTGTTATCGAGACACAGCATTTCGTATTAATGAAATCGTTGAAGACTATGAGAATCGCGACACCTCCGATTATTTGCAGGGAATTGCTCATCATTTTCAATTCTAATCTTGCTAAATGGTCATGCTTAGGGGGCACTCGTCGTATTAAAAAATGTCCTTTTTAGGGCATAAAAAGGCTCTTTTCAGAGCCAAAAAATATTTATTATTAAAAAAAACTAGGCAACACGAGTTAGGTATTTTATTTTTAATTATTTAATAACATAATTAATTTTTCATAATTTTCAGTTTCATATTAGTCCCATAGAAAAACATTCGTTTTGTAAAAAAACATACCATCAGCGTATTTACTATCGGCGTAGATACTCATCGGCATTTTTTCCGTCGGCGTAGATACTAGTCGGCGTAGATGCCGTCGGCGTAGATGCC
>NW_019100598.1:0-30620 GCF_001856785.1 Myzus persicae | reverse complement strand
GGGGGCTTAGCCCCCCTGCAGTTGTATTTAGCCCCCTAGAAGGTTTTACATTTTAGCCTCAAATTGAGCCTGTAGCTAAAACCCAAATCCGAAAAAATAAGAAAAAAAAATGTTTAAAATAACTCATATGTCATAACTCATAATTAATAAATATTTTATACATATTGATATTGTTTTATTGTGGATGTACCAAAAACAAATTTGTAAGTAATTGGTTACCTATAGTTATAGCGGAAGAAATTGTCTTGACGTATTGTATTGAGTCAATAAATATTAAATACTAATGAGTAAAGTATTGTTCACATATGGCTAAATATGGTACATTAATTATTGAATGTACGACGCGGCCACGCGGGTATGAGACTTATTATGATTGTTTATCAGTTAAAAGTTTTACACAAACTACAAAGTATTTATAGGATTGTATTGTATGTCCCGAAGACCAAAACCCACTTATTATATTTGTTATCTTTAAATAGGTACCTACCCGTATTATCGTATTTTTGTATAGACATATTAGTTATATACTTATATCGTACAGCAGTTACTGGTTAGTGTTCATAGTACTATTATATAATATTTTCTAACAATTTTCAATTTACAAGCACTATGCGATATGCTTGATGCGTCTGCGTCATTAGTGTACTAGACAGTGTCTCAGTAACAAATATTTTTTTTTTTGCGTATATGTTAAATTTATTGAATTTACCCATTACCTATTTATTAAAATGTTCAGTATATTTAAATCAAAAGCAAGTAGTGCTAAGAAAAATAATAATGATGCACCAAAAAACCAATCATCAATGAAAGTCTTACCAGATATACAAACAATTGAGGTAATACGATTTACGTAATTACCTATTTATTAGTTATAGGATAATTATTATTTGATATTTCTGTTTAAATTTCATTTTAAATTTTAATTATTGAACTGCAGGTTCTTGGTTATAATCAAAAACAAGTTGCTGAATCAACAAAATCAGAAAGTGAGATAAGCACTTTAAATATTAATTCAAAAATTATTAAAGATAGTAATAATGTGAGCGATTTGGGAAGCAAAGAAACTGGTCCTGTAAAACCGATTTTAGATGTGAGTTGTAATAATTTACCAATATTCTATTAATTAAGACCGTAATGTTTGTAATTATAAAATAAAAATAGAGGTATTTGTTAACTATTTAATACCTAATTAAAATACATTAAGTTCACTATTTTTTACATTACCTATACAAAATATTTTTTTTAAATACCCAAATCAAAAACTTTAAAGCCTATTATTTTGTATGTAGATTTATCTTTAATGTAGGTACCTTGGTACCTATATAATATTATTATAATACAGTAACTACTAACTATACAGAAATTACCTATGTTGTATTATTATTACAAATTATTAATTACTATCTATTATATTTAGGCTTATCCTATGACAGTAGCTGGAAAACAAAACAGATCTTTTAGTGCAAAATATTTAAAAGAATACTCTTGGCTCGAGTACAGCTTAGAAAAAAATGCTGCATTTTGTTTTTGCTGCCGAAATTTTGGTTGCGGTGATGTTGATAAAGTATTTACAAAAACTGGCTTTACAAATTGGAAAAAGGTATTAACAAATTAAATATGCAGCTGTATTTTAGTTCTAAAAATATATTATATATAAACAACAAACATATAAATTTAAACTGATGTAGTGATGTGTATGGTGAATGTAGTGAATCTAGTATTTAATAACTTTTAATTTTTTAATTAACAAATATTTTTAATAATTTTATTTATCAATTAGATGGGAGGTGCAAATTCAAACATTTCAAAACTAAAAGCACATGCTGCTACTAAAGAGCATATGTTAAATATTTCTAGAATGTCAGGTTACAAGAATAGTGTGGTTGCTGGATTTGTTAGTTCTCAAATATCAATTGCTCATCAACAATTTGTTGAAAATAATAGGAATTATTTAAAAAAACTTATTAACATTGCACTGTTTTTGGCTCGCCAAGGGATTGCGTTTCGTGGACACAAAGAAGACACAAACTCACCTAATCAAGGTACCTATCTAATTAATACAAATATCTATCATATAAATTATAAAAACTGAATTTTTCCTTTTGATTTTTAATGTTTTAATTGTAATACTGGTATTTAGGAAATTTTATTGAAATGTGTAAATTATTTTCCAACCACAATCCAGAGTTTAAAACATTATTTAACTGTTCAATAAATTACACTAGTCCGTTAATACAAAACGAACTTATTAGTTTATGTGCGAATAATGTTCAAAGTATGATAATTTCTGAAGTTAAGGATGCTGGATGTTTTTCTATTATGTGTGATGAAGCAAGGTAATTAAAATATTAATACAGACTATACAATGTTTCTATTTATTTATAAATAAAGAATGTATAATAATAATGAAGTAATTTTTCAAAGGTGTCATAAGCAAGAGCAAATGTCTATCTGTATTAGATACACAAAAGATTTTGAAATTCTTGAACGTTTTCTGGGCTTTGTAAATGTATCACAGAGCCAAACTGCTGCTTCATTATTAAGTTTTATTTTATCTTTCTTGAAAGAATTAAACTTGGATAATATTCCTATCGTTGCTCAATCCTATGATGGGGCCAGTGTGATGTCTGGTTGTAGAGGAGGTGTGCAAACATTACTTAAGAAGTATCATCCTAGTGCGGTTTACATTCATTGTATGGCCCACAGGCTAAACTTAGTGGTGGTTGATATGTGTAAAAATGTGAAGGTATGTACTATTAATTATTATATGTAGGTACCAGGTATCATCTATTTATGTATATATTATAAAATTTAAAATATTTTATGGTTATAGTACAGTAAAAACGTTTTCAATGCTTTAGAAGCAATTTATATACATTTTTCTATGCCTACTATGAATAAAAAACTTCAAGATATGCAAGTCAAACTAAAAATGAATCTTGTAACATTATCAAGTATTAGTGATACACGTTGGGTGTGTAGGCATAAAAATTGTAAAGCTGTTATTGAAAACTTCAAATTAATTGTAGATGTTTTACAAGAAGAGGTAGAAGAAAATAATGATCGAGATGTTAGTCGAGCTATTGGTAAATATTAGATTTCTGGTAATAAATTATGACATACCTATGTTAAAATTGTATATTATATATTTTTATAGGAATATTGGCCATGATGTTGAAAGGAGAATTTGTTGTAAATTTACATATCATGAATTATGTATTAAGTATCATTCAAATTTTGAGTTGTAAATTACAAATGAAAAATGAAACATTAGGAAAAGCTGCTAATACTGTTATTGGAGTAATTAAAACATTTGAAGATAGCAGAAATTCGGAAAGTTTTTCAAATCTTTGGGAAGAAATTGAAAACTTTTCAATAGAAAACTGTATAGATTTGCAAATTCTTACTAGACGTATGTTATTGTTTACCCCGTATCACTAATTTAACTAAAGTTTAAAAGTTATGCAATTATAAATACTATTATTTAATTTTTTCAGTGTCCTAGAGAAAGAGAAGAGAGGTAACACAACTAAATGATTATGTGGTGAGCACCACAACAAGTGCTATTGATCAGAACTTTCAACAAAATAGTGAAATTACTTCAATTGATTTTTGGAAAGTTCATGCATTTTTCCCTATTCTTGATAATTTAATAGTCAATATGAAATCCAGATTTTCAACACAAAGCTTAGAATTAGCCCAGTCAGTTGAAAGCTTTTTAGAACTTGATTATGAAAAAAGTTCCTATTTTATTAATAGTTATAAGGTAATTAAATAGCAGACAACTAATATTAAAATAATTTGACACATAATCGGTGGAGTATTTTTTATATTTTTACATTTAAATAATACTTTGACCTAAACATAGTTCTTTTGATTTTTGTTCTAGTCTTTATTTAATATAGATGAAGATGCATTAAAGTGTGAACTAAAAGTAGCAAAAAGGTGTTTGATAAATGCTCAAAATTCAGACAAATCCATAAGCGGTATGAATGTTGAAGAAAAAACACAATCTCAACTGTTAAAATCAGTTGTACAAGAAGTTTATCCAAATGTTTATTTATTATTAAAGACTGCATTTGCTATACCCATAAGCTCAGCTACGTGTGAGCGATCTTTTTCTTGTATGAGGAGAATTAAGTCATACATTAGGTCAACTATGACCCAAAACAGAATTAGTGATCTGGCTATACTTAATATAGAAAGAGAACTATCTAATGTAATAAACGATGATGATATTTAAAACTATTTTCATCAAAACATAGGCGTATACAGTTATAAATTATAATGTAAATTTGTTTTTATTGACTAGGTTATACTTTGATTCTATGGTTTATTTTAAATTTTGATTTTAGAGGACTCTTGTGATTACTAAATGCTAGGGATGCTTAGGGGGGGTGTGGGGGGCAAAGCCCCCCACAAATTATCTTGGACTTGGGTTTTCTAGGACTCTAGCCCCTGTAGCTGTTAAATCCTAGTTACGCCCATGCGGGTCATGGCTGCTTCTAGCACTACCTGCACCAAATGGGTAGGGCTGCTAGTCCGTGCTACCATCAATGCGATGGAAAGTCTGACACTGTCAATCACACCCTGTTCAAGCGCTCGTACTGGTCTAGACACAGGAGTGACTTAAAAGTGCTCCTCGATCTACCTAACATCGTCGGCGGACCGCTTTTCGAGGGTCTCCCCTCAAAACCGGAGCACAAGGAAGCCATCTTACGAGACGTTGAGGAGACCTTAAGAGCATTCTATAAGATGGTCGAAGATGTTATGACGATGGAAGGCAGAGGAGGAGAGGGTGAGACAAGCGGCAGAGGATAGGTAAAAGAAACCTCCAAAGAAGAGGAAGAACGTGGAAGACAAGTCCATGCTGCACAGCAACCGTCCACGACCCACGTTCTTCCTACACTCCTTGACACCATGGGCGGGTGGTGATCAAGGCATCGCAGGATCACAGTACGTGACTCCAAGGCGGTGGACTAAGATTGGTCCACAAAATCATCAGTAGGGACTAGCAACGCCCTAAGCAAATTCTATTCTTTCTTTTTTCTGTTTGTTTTACTTGAATGTAAGTACCCCGAGCTCCGCTTCCAGATGTACATGTACCTAGCGATAAGGAAAGTCCATTTGGTAGCGGAGAGAGGTGCAACACAGTATGTTATTGGTATTTTATTTAATTCTATAATGTACACAACAAACGATGAGGACCGGGGGAGAAGAAATGCCAACAGCAGTTCCTCCCTCTGTTCTCGATAACAAGGAAAAAATAGATAAGTATATAGCGAACAAAGACAAATGGATTTCTTTAATAAAGTATGAGAACTTATAAAGTTAATAAAATGTTTGTTGATCTGAAAGAACTAATTTGTTGACTTATAGATATATTCAACAACACGATATTATCATTCAAGTAGATTTCATTGTTGGAATGACAAAATAATTATTGATTTAAAAAATGTGTATTGTAAATTATAGATACATTTTGTTGGGTGAATATAATAAGATTTATCAAATTGACAATTGACTGTCAAATTGATAAAATCAACTACGACAGTATTTAACAATATTTTATCATAATATTATACAAATATTGTTAGCATAATAAATGTTAGATTTGTTAAATATCTACAACTTACAAGACATGTTTGTCAATGTTACTATAAGAATTTTTTCAGTGTAATATTTAAGACTTACACATATAAAAATTTTAAATGGCGATTTAAAAAAATGTATGATGTAAAATATGCGAATTGAGTGAAAAATATCTGCTAGTTCAGTATCAACGCTCAATGTACGCACACGGTGGAACGCTCGTTTGTACCTTCATCGCGTATTCTACCTTGTTGTAGTATATTACTTATATTTTTTTTGTTTTATTGTTTTTATACACAACAATATCTTAGTTAAAATAGTTAAAATATTAAATAACATCCACTATGTCTTAGTTATTACTAAATATAGTGAACGAGTGAACTGCGTAGTAGTTCGTTTATTTTAAATAAATATTACAACGCCGTTGCCGGTAATCGCGAATCGTTCTTATCTGAAGGTCAACCTATAGGTTACTACCGATAGCGACCATCTCATTAAATATCTTTTAACAATAATGATGTACAAAATAAAACCGTTGCTTCTATCCATCTTATCAACAAGAAAGGTAAAAACTCATTAACGGCCAGTTAAACGAATGACTCGATGACGACTGGGAAATTAAAAATAATGAAAACCAAAACAATAGAAATATTTCTACGTCTTCAAGTACTAGTATGAAATCACCAACACTACCGAAAGACAAAAAATAAAAAAAACCACTATTCATAACTACCAATTATATCGAAGTTCTATCTCAAAATGATGACGAAGTTTTCACTACTACACCACCAGCAACTATATCAAACGAAGTTATTCCGGACGAACTAATTAAACTTCCACCACCAATCTTCGTCAGAGGAGTATTAAAATTTAAAGATCTTTGTAATAAAATAAGCAAACTTATTGGCAAAGATAAATTTTTCTGAAAATCTTCTATGGACCAATTAAAAATCCAAACTTCAACTCCAGAGGCATACAGGTTACTAGTTCATTATCTTAAAAAAAACAATGCTCAATTTTATACTTACCAGCAAACACAAGATAAACCGATCAGAGTAGTATCAGAAATATTCACCCTCCCACTGATATCAATGAAATTAAAAAAGAATTAACTGAATTATCATTTGTTGTTATACAAGTAACCAATGTTTTACATAAAATAACTAAAATTCCTCCACCCTTATTCTTTGTGGACTTTGAAAAATCTGAAAAGTCACTGGACATTTTCCAATTACCCTCACTTCTATATACAAAAATCAAAGTTGAGCAGCCTTATAAGCCAAGAACAATATCTCAATGTCAAAATTGCCCAGACTCAGGACACACTAGTTCATACTACAGATACTCTCCTCACTGAGTCCAATGTGGTAACTCACATTTAACTTCAGACTGCACCAAACCACGAGACAGCCCAGCCGAATGTGCCCTGGGCTCGGGTGGCCACCCTGCCAACTACAGAGGATACCTCTCACGATTCTCAGTTATTTGTTGCATTCGTTGTGTACTCATTAATTATTTCTTTTTGAGGATTTTTGTAATTTTCTAAGAAAGCAATAGCTACTTGCATTGCATTTTTGTGGTATAAATTCCTACTATGTGATTGAAAATCTCCATCTACACCTAATATTTTTGCATATTTATTTAACGGAAAGTTCACAAATTCGTTTAATGTCATTCTTATCTTTACTGCCCTTGTCAGCAAATAAAACACAGTACTTACAAAATTAACCTCCTTTTGAAGTTGAATAATGAAGCCAATTAAATTGTTCAAAATGTGTTCGTTTAAGAAAACTTAAGCTTCTTTGCCTTTTTTGTGTGAATGCTGTACGGATAAACAAAGTTATTTTCAGGGATATTAGACATTTCTAGTAACTTTGCTTTAATTATTCCAGACGGACATGTTCCCGGTAAGAAATATATAGGAACTAAGTGTTGTGTCACTTATTGTACAAGAAGTACTTCGAGAAAAAAACCAAGTACCAGAAGAGCCACTTACCTACCAGATAGCAACTGCCTTGTGATAACTGATAACATATTTTATTTTTTTCGTAGTGATAACAATATAACATTGTTGTTTTTTGGTTTAATATGCGATATCACTAAATCAGCGTACTTATATAAATGTTTTCCTAGTATTATATTTTAATATAAATTATGAACATTTTAAGAAAGAAAATAGAGGTCATGGAGGTGGCAACTGCCCCATTCGCCCCCCTCCTACTTGAGGAAGCCCCTTAAACAAGAAGGAAATGTGCTATCAGAAATGTAATTGTTTACTAAATAATTAAAATAGTTGGCGACTCTATAATCAGTTGGGCATTCTGGCATCAAATCTTCAACAAAACAATCAGACACTTCTTAGGGGTCCAAATATAATAAACCAAAAGTGTACTTAACCCATTAACTAATATCCGAATTGTTTTTATCCATAGGTTTTATAACGTTCGCTAAAATATAATATTTGACTGAATTATTTCCAACTTAATTTTAAATTGATCTTAACTACTCTGGGCGAAACGGAAATCATATGAAAACAAAATTTGAGCTAAACGGTTGGGTCATTTTTGGGTGAAACGAGTGCCGCTCATATAAATGGCATATTATAGGTATTATAGGTACTATAGATACTAGTATATTTTACTATTACCCAATTTAGACCCCCCCAAAAAACCGGGCACAATTTACTATAGTATTTTTACTACCCGCTCATTGTGGGAGCAATTTACTAGAGCCTAATTCGTTCATAGATTTTCCTTTTGGTGGTGGTGGTTGGAGGAATTAACGTACGTCAAAAAATGGAAACTAACATGGCCATTTATTAGTATTTTTAAAAGATGACCAAAGTTGGCAGTTATTGCTCTAGTATTTCACCAGTTATTATTTATTCAAAAGTCTCAAATTCCGAATTTATATTCATGATAAATTAACCATAATTACTGATTACTTCAAAATAATTTCACAAAAAACAAGATTCTTCAACAAATTAGAATAAATCAACAGTAATGTTACAGTTGTCGTTTATTCAGTAATAGATTGATGATGCAAGGACAAGGTTTTAGTGTTGAAAATAATATATAATCTGTTTTTTATGTAATAAATATTAATTTTTTCATAAAACTTTTATCTTTAGACTTAAATTTACAAAACCATTGTTTTGATAATGAATAATATTTGGTATAAAATAACATAATACTATATTATTAAATTACGATTATGAATTGTTTTTAGTAAACCATTAGCTATAGTTACAACTGACAACACAAAATTCTTATTTTAAACTCAAATTATTTAATTTAACAAACAACCTCACAATTAAAAATTGCATTATGTAGCATTTGTTATTTCTAGTATAGTTAGTAGTAAATCTTAAAATCAAAAACTGTGAAATTTACTAAAACTCTATTGTTATTTTAACAACAAAAGATTATTAGTTTTAAAAATTCTTTAGAGTAAAATTAACATTTCTATGGTTAAATTATTATCAAGAATTGCTTGTTGATATTCAAAATATTGGATGTTAAAATGACTAAATATATAATTGTTAAGTTATTAATGAATATAATTTTAAAGTTACATAAGAAAAACTTAATTTAATCATATACTTAAAATAATTTTACTTTCAGTTCAAATATAACATAAAATGGTTAACAAAGCTTATGCATAAAGTGTTTTGTCTATACTTAGTGTAGGACTTCAACATTTAATACAACACTCCAATGTTATTATTTCATATATGAATTACAGTTAATTTGGAATTTACCTACTTAACAATTGATTGAAACTAAGTGTAAGCGCCTTAAGTAAGCGCTACCTGTAGGAATACTCTAGGCAACACTCGGTGATGCCCGAAAACAATATCTGTTTTTGACTATGGCCAATGCCACCACTATCGCCCACTATTGCATTGGGTAGGCAACCATATTTTCCCTCGCCTGATATTTCAAGGGTATGCAATTCTACGCACGACGACGGGAGAGACCTATCGAAGGAATTAGGATGGTGCAAGTTAGTTATGGGGAGGAGGTCTCTGTAGTCGATTTGGTCTGGTGCAATGACTACAGAGCTCACAAAACCAGTGACAGTACTTAAAAACTAACTTGACACTACTGATGTCATGAGATGACGATAGTCTGACGATGACTTTGAGGCAGACGTCGATCTGGACGACCCTGGCGGCCTCTCAAACAACGTATGCATGTTGCTGGCGGACTTATGCAGGGATTACTGACGGCACCGACGTTGACAATAAACAGCTGCCAAGTTTTGACGGCGACAATATCAATAGAAATAAAGTAAAGACTTACGATTGCAGTGACTTTATTTCTCTACCTCAAGCACAATAATAGCAGATAATAATATTATACTATAATGCAACAGTATGCACAGTAAATGTAACAATATAATGTGATCGCTTTATTAGCGGATACACATACAAAGAACAGAATCACTTTAATAGAGGACCAAAAACGTGAATGAGCGACAGACGGCAGTCGTTGCTGGAAGACATTACGACACCAATAATAATGATAAAAATGGTAAAAATATAATAATAGTAATACAATTTTTAAGAAAGGTGATATACAATGATTATATGAGGCATGATATATTCACACGAAAACAACACAAAGATAATAAATAAACATAACAATAATTATAATAATTCACAATAAACGGAATGAGGGGTGCATGGGTGAAGAGGAAGCTGATAGGGATGAGAGGTCGTCGTCGTCGTCGTCGCCGCACAGAATTGCATAACGCGATTCACTAATAGCTTGGCTCGAACACTAAATTTAACTCCAATATTTCTATGTGTGAAGAATCGTAGTTAGGTACTATGAAAGCATATGAAACCCAATATTGAGTTTTCCACTTTTCTACCGATCGCCCCAATTATAGTTACCGATACTTCAAAACAGAATGATTCAGCTACAGCCTCAACAGTGGATGTTCAACTGGAAATTGAGGCATTGGAATCCTTTACACTGTAACTGTTTATCGTTTATTAATTCAGGATCGTGTTGTAGAATAACTAGAGCTATACTAGAGCAGTAAAAAAATTTGTGTAAATATAATTCAGAAATAATTTATAACAATAAAAAAGTATATTTAATATTTTGTGTTTTTTGCTTGAAATATTATTTTAGTAAGGTTAGATGAAAAAATAAAATGTTGGTGTACACACGGTAAATATTTTTGTGAAAGAGGCAAATAGGAGAACAATGAGTGTGTAATCTCCGTAATAATCGATAACGTAAATCCTCCCAGAGGGACATTCTCACTTGAACAAATATTTTTTCCGTTGAAAACAAACTTTGAACATACAAATACATACTACTTGGTACGGTTTTTGTTCCCAATTCGTACTCCATATTAATACAGTTCAATAGTCGGCGTGAACACTCTCAACAATTGTTATTTGACGGGTATCTTTAATTGGTACATATAACCAAATAAGTGACAATTGGCAGTTGAGGTATACCAATTACTAGTAATAGTACTAGTTTACATTTTAAGAATTTAAAATTTCTGGTAAAAAAAATACAGTATAAAACATTGTTTTATTATTATTTAATTATACTATTATTTATCAATTATCAAAACAACAACCAACAACGGTGGTGAATCTGGACGTCAATACAATAATATATAGTAATACCTAGTTTATTTTAGATAGTAAATAATAATTTTCTTAATCATATAATACATCATAAATAATAAGGAGTGCAAAATGTTAACATTATATCATCATATTATCATTGTTATTAAACTAGGCATGATGCGTGTAAATTATTTCAACAGAATGTTATACTAAATAGTATAATAATTAATATTATTGAGCACATTCATTAACATTTTGAAGGTGATTGAATCTGAAGATAAATGCTGACTCCACACAACGAATGACAAACATATAGTTGATAAGAAAAGCATTTGTCGTTTAACTAATGTTTATCGAATGTATACATTTCCAAAACACAATGAGGTGCGCAATTTATTTGTGAAACACGATTGCGAATGTGTTAATTTATTAGTTCCTCTTGTATGGCAAACGCGCACGATTGTCGGTTTATTGATGACAATTTTTTTAGCGGAAAAGACGAAGCGGTGTTCAACGTTTTCGAAAGTACCTTTTTCCATTGCACGGTGGTGGTCATTTTTATAATTTTTTTCCTATTTCATGCGGTGTTGAATGATAGATTGTATTTATACCATATCTCAAGGCACAAAAACAATCATTAAATTCAAGGTTTGATTTAAAAAATATTTGCCCCTCTCCGAGACTTGTTAATAAACAACTTAGGTATTTTGTTGATAATTTTTGAAATAAGGTACATTTTTTTATTCATAGTAATTCATGATAATCATTAGAAAAATAAACTTTAAAATATTGAATAGATTATAATATGTTCTTCATATTTCTGATGCA
Source organism: Myzus persicae (assembly GCF_001856785.1). Taxonomy (NCBI): domain Eukaryota; kingdom Metazoa; phylum Arthropoda; class Insecta; order Hemiptera; family Aphididae; genus Myzus; species Myzus persicae. The sequence goes on along the minus strand of NW_019100598.1, from coordinate 18,601 downwards.
TTAAATTATTACGATGTAGTATTAGGTATGCATTAGGAACAGGACCCGGCAACGTCAAGTCATGAACAAATACAGGTACAAACGATTGAAATCGTGCCATTCGCCTATTCACAATCGTATAATTAAAATAATATATGGAGTAGGTAGTCAATTTATGAAAATGGAGAAATTCATTGAATGTATGACCTACATAATATCTACGCATGGACCTAATTGTTAAAAGCTACCTGTTTCATGAGCCTAAAATAGGTAAATAATACAATATTCATAGGCTCCGGAAATGTATATTACCTAAACAAATTTAACTTTATTTCTTTTTATATATTTCAAGGATAACACAATTATTACCTAAAAATATATTTTATTCATACAATTTACAGTTTTGCGTAAACATAATAAAATATGAATTTACTAAGCTATTGGAAGAAATGTAAAAAAATTAAATATTAGTGTTTTTTACTGTCGATCTATACCATGCAATAAAATATATAAAATTCCGGGATGGTGCCATGCATTTGTACATAACAGTAAATTTTAAAAACAAGGTACACTGCCTAAATTGTTAGTGTGTTGCACCAGTGTTTGAACTAACAAAATATTTCCAATGATTTACTGTTTAATTTTTATACTCAATCCAAAGATTAGAGATTTTCATACAGTCTTAACAGTTCATTTTGAATTTTAGACACATATAGATACATAGAAGTGTAACAAGACCGCATTGGGTCGTGTTCAAAATAAAAAAAACGTCTACCATTATTTCTCGTAGTTTTAGGTGCAGTATCTTCGTATAAATCTGATTCAGATGGTCGTTCCCCTGGTGAAATACATCCTTAGTTGTATTTACGTATTACTCTTAGTTACGTGTCACCTATTTGAATACATTCACAAGTGTCTGAGTATTAAAACGAGTGCAACATGCAAACATACATCTCTACATAGATTAAACCATTATAAAAAAGTAGATGGTATAAGACCATGTTTTTGTAATAATGTAATGGCTATTCTTTCGTTATAAACAATAGAATACAATTTGGCCACCGATATTTCAATTTTTTAATAAAACAACATACGAAAATATGCTCACACTACAACGACACTGTTGAAGTTGAACTACTTGTGTAGTATATCAAAAATCATTAGTCTAGTCTAACTTTTCTATACAATATAATTTATTATCAAATATCCAGCAAATAAAAGGTACATTACATCATAAGTACTCTATCTAATAAAATACTCTTATAAAATTAAATATTGTAAGTAACACACTTATGTTAAAATTTCGCTGTAGGTCAAATATTCAATGAATGTTAAAAAATAATAGGTATGTTTTAAGGCGCGTATTAAAAAAAAATGTTTTTCCTAAGAAACATGTGAACACATAACATATTACATATAGGTACTGCATAACATCTATGGTTGTTACACAATATTGAGGTAGGTACTTAATATATTTGTTCCTATACACTGTATACAATGACATATTTAACAAATATTTGTTTGTACCTACGGTTTTATAATTTAAGACTACCTATTTCAGTCGTAAAAAAGCTGTTTACTCATAGTATAGTTACAACATACATTTTTTTTACATTCGACGATTCATTAGTCCCGAAAACAAAAAGAAATCTACAGCCGAGTCTTATAACATGTTTATATTAAATAACTTATAGGTACCCAACGTTTTTTTTTTTAAAACCCAAAACCCCAATTGTGAATACGCCAATGTATATTATATAAAATAATATTATTTAACACAATAAAGTATAATAATAAAAAATGTATTAATGTTTATAACATTTTAATTCTAAATGGATATGCTTATTTTTACAATTACTTATATTTTTTAAATTAAACAGTGATTGTATTGCATTAAAAACAAATATCCATGGAAAGTATTTTATGCTAAGATTAATCGAGTAGATAGGTACCTAAACATAAGTTAAACGTTGTACAATATAATTCTCATTATATGCGATGAAACAAACTTTATATTAAGTACTGTGACTGATCCAAATCCATTATAAAACAGTTTGTCGATGAAAACAAAATAAAGTCCATGAAGCACAAAAAAAACGTATACGGTATGTGTTTGTGTAATACCAATATGGTTACGTACCTAGGCAGGTGTCTCATAAAAATAAGCTAATACAATGTTGGTATTCCCGGTGCATTCCATTTATATATCGGTGTAGGTACATCTACGTGACTACTCGTAACTACTTAATACTTTTACAGCTTTTTTTTCTATATTACTACATTATAATATGATGCCTTCGTGGATTAATCGCAATTACATTGTGTCGTTACAAGTGCTTATGTGCGTAATAAATGAGTATGAAAGTTATTTTATTAATTAAGAGTAGAATATATTATGTAGGAGTCCAAATAGAAAGGTTGTATTATAGGTGTTTTTGACTATTTTACAATGTCATATCAGAATCAACCCTAATTATCGTAACAGCTAAAATCATAATTATAAAATGGCCTTCGTATAAAATGGAAATTATTGTCCAACAATGGAATCAAATACATAGTTAACAAAGTGTACATACAATTGAATATAATTAATATTATCGCAATGCAATTCAAAGCACGAATATAAAATGTTATTACATTACACCACGTACTATCGGTACGTATGGGCAAATAATAACAGCTATAATTAACGTTATTAACAATATTAAATCAATGGACAAATAATAATTATCATTATATACCTATAATATATTAATAAACGACGTATTCATTCCTATATCCTCACCAAATGGATCGTTTAGATTATTTTCAAACTACCAACCAACGATCATAATCTTTTAGGTAGGTAGGTATGTTATATAGGTACATTGTTTGTTTTTAATTCTAAAACCGAAGATTAAGTATGACACACAACAATATTACAGTGTCTTTCAATGAACATAACCATATCTAGGTATGTAATGCCAATAAGTAATTTTTAGATTTAAAACGACCTCTAATTGGCGGAAACCATTAGGTGTATGGCATATGGTATAAATATAGTATGATAGTAATGATAATTAAAAAAAAAACATACATATTGCATCAGTGAACTTATTACATAGGTGTAGGTAATATATTATTATGACTTGAAAAGAAAAGAAAAAAAAAATTAACTGAATACTATCTTAGCATATATAATAGTAGTATATAACGGGATTAGGAAGGTTATCATTGGAACAAGACAAATCAGTATAATATATTATTTACGGCCGGTTGATATACATGATGATGATATATTATAATAATAACCTATACGATTGATTGAATTAAGTTTGTCGAGCAATACGCGATCGTCTAAAAATATATCTAAATAATGTAATTTTATAATATATAATTTATGTATATTGCGTGTTAAGTTATACATTATAATATACGGTCATTGCGTTGTCGTAGCGGACACCACTGCGTATAAAATAAAAATAAAAGTATATTATTATTCTATTGAATGCGAGTCTCCGGCTTAGATCAGGCGGAGAGAAGAAGTAGCGTTACTGATACATTTTATTAGGAAACACAGAGCCGAATACCAAAACCGCCTGATGGACTTGTTGCCTAGTAATATGTATCTGATTGCCAGCACGACAAACACCATTTGGCTAGTCCGGTGCAGGTAGTACATTCTGAAACAATGAACAAGAATGATAAAATATTAGGCTATGTAAGTTTTTGATTAAGTAGTCGTCCTTGACCGTTCACATTCCTTCGATGTACCGTTTTAATCGTTAATTCAAGTCGTACTCGTCTGGTTTTTAATTCCTAATGGATCGAAATACCTAACTCGATTATTTTATGTTTTTTTTTATCAGTGGGGTTAGTAAAAGCACTCAACAAGTTTTTATAGATTATAAATTGAACATTGTGATTTTGACAGATATTATTTTTTTATTTTCCAATAGCTATTGAAAAAATCAAAACATGGCGTAAAATGAAAACGCGTGCATAATGCTGATGATAATATTTTCAAAATATATACTTAAGCTATGTCAATCGACAATCAGTGTCAACATCAATCATTCATAGAAAAGTTTAAAAATTATATAAATATATATGTTGAGTGATCGATTTTACGGAAGTAATAAAGCTTGCAGACATTTATAGTTTACAAAAGCCAGGCTGCGATGCTTCAGCTGGTTTAGAAAATCCAACCAGTTAATTTAAAAAAACAGAATTAAAAATGCTACTAGATAGACATAATTGATGTTATTAAATAAAGCAAAAACAATGCAAAATTATTTGAAAATGTCGACCGATGCAAGTATTTTTAAAAGTGCAATACAATTTTAGGGGTGGGGTTTATAAAGTATAGGCAATTCAATCAAACAGTTAATAAACTGTACATAATTGCATTCCTAGATAGCCTTTCAGGCTGTAAACAATTAGGAAGGGGCGCATCCAGCCATCACCCCTAGTAGAGGAAATGGTTATTTTATATAGACAGCTGTCAAAATATTCTTTCGTAAGACTATGTTAGTTTATTTAGGTACGAATAAAACCAAAACTTAGTTCTAAACATACCGTCTCAATCGCAATTTAGCGTTGGGCACAGTGCTTGGGTGGTCTTTGAGGACAAACTGCCTGGTACCCCATATGTATGACTCGATGTAGCTCCGCCACTCCAGTTGAGACACGTCAAAATAAAATGTCTTTTGGTCATTGGGGTCAAGTTCGGTGAATAGTCTCTGCACGTTTGTGTTCTTGAAATTCCATTCGTGCGTGGTGAAGAATTCTAGACATGACACCGCCTTCTGAAGCCGTTTGTGAATTCGAACTAATCTGCATGTATACATACACAGGAAAATGATTAAAATGTATTATGATCTGTCTTGGTACTTTGTTTACTTATTTAAGTACACACGAGTATCGACAATTGTAAATTAATAAACATAATTGGTATTTTTTTCTCCGTTGCATAGAAGAATCAAGCTCACAAATTGCAGCTAATTCCGGTATCATAGTCGATAATAATTAATATTTATCAGTAGCTATTCAGTATTGGACTATTATTACCTAGTTATTATTATACAAGGGATAAGTGGTAAGATATATCCAAAGATTTTGCAGAAACAAGAAGGGACCTAATTTAGAACTACAATCTATAACATACCAATGGGTAATGAATATTAAATTCATTAACATATTTTGCAACAAAAATTCATATTTTTCACAAGTTCCTTTTTCGTTTGGTCCAAATTAAGTACCTACCTAAAGGTAAGCTAACTCTTTCATATTATAGATACATTTTTTCAATTACCTAGTGATTACTTATAATATTTAATGATAATATGAAGAATCTTAAACCTTTAGGTTGGGGTCACAGAAGCGTTTTATACTTTTATTAACGCAGGTTAATAAATCCGTTGTTGAATCTTATGATAACCATTATTGTCAATGGTCACGCACTCAACGTCCGTTCGGCGTCGCTGACATTCGGATACACGTTATAACGGAAGTTAACTTTTAACATATAATGTTTGATTATGACTGGCGCTTGTGTGACCCCATATATCGAGTATAAGTATTTAAATGTGAAACACATTGATTTGTTGTGCTTGGGACCCTAGAAAGGTACATTCCAAGTACAAAGGTCGATTCATATTTATTATAATGGTCAACTGATACCTAATTCAAAAATTAACTCTTAATTTTAATTGTCATGTAATTTTGTTAATTATAAGAACATACTAATAGGTAGTTATATTTCATATTTTTAGTGTATAAATTAATAGTTAAATAAATCTCAAGAAATGTTGTTGGTGGTTTAAATTCAGATCTCACAATTTAACAGGTAATTATAAGATAGTATTAAGTAAGTGTAGTTTTATTGTGTGTATTGTAAACTTCTCCCAAAGAACAGGTAAACACAAAATCACACATGTAAACTGCCCCCGAGATTTTGTCAAGTGATAAACGTGATATGTAAATATTAAAAATGAATAGCTACATTTTTGCAAAAAGAAACAAAATTACTAATCTAAAATTAAAGTATCTAATTTATACTTAGTCAAATACAGCCATAGCATATGGATAATTAATAGAATAAAATTGAAAATCAAAAAAATATACAATTTTAAAAAGTACAATATTAGGACAAATAATAACATATTGTTGGTACATACTCATCAATTAAAGTTTGACCACTATTATAATTATTAATTCAATTTTGTAATTTTTTGGTATTTAAAGGGTTCATTTATAAAATTTGGTTTTGTATACGTTTCTATTTTAATTTATTTTATTTTTTCTATAAACATGAAAATATTTGGATGAGTTGTATAAAAGCTGGAATTGAAGTGAGAATGAAATGACGCCCAACATTAGTGGTTACAGTTTGCTCTGCTGATGCTTGAGCCCATATTTCAGGTGAATACTGAGCTTCTTCACTTATATATACATCTACCAAATAATCGGCAAATAGTGTCATTTTTTCTATGCCGGGTGTAGTGATAACCATCAGTTGTCGTATACCACAATATTTATTCAATAACGTTTCGGTATGTTTATAAATACCATGGTCTTGGACAAAAATAAAATTTTATTGAAAAAGTACACAATCATAGATTCTACTTTAATAAGTTAAAAGTGTTGTACAATTTACGAATGAGGCGCAGCTAACATAATACCTTTTAAACAAGGATAACAATTTGAGAGGAGTTTGCAAAAAAAAGAGGTCTTATGGGCGTAGTTTACGTATGCCCTATAGTTTTACATGATTAACAACTGAGAAGTAAGATTATGTTAAAAATCTTAGTCTTATAATTTTGTATGTTTGGAATGAATAGTAACATTGATCATACATATATTAGGCACGCAATGTAGATATAATGATATATATGATAAAAATGATGTTATTGGTCACCAATAAAAACCACTACCAACTAGTCATTACGAATTTGTTTGTCATAGTTTTCTGGGGTTAATATTATTTACCTTCCTTAAACAATTAAAATAAACTTAAGATCATTTTTAAAGTCATTATTATGGTCAAAAAGTATTATAGAAAGTGTATTTGGCTCTTTTTGTAGCATTAAAAAAATTAATGTTCTATGGCTTTTAAGTTGGTAAAATACATGTGTATGAAATAAATAATATGTTTGTACATAAATATTAGAATGTAATTAAACCTAGTCTAGAGTTATTCTAAGCGTATGACTGTGTTAACAATAGCAACTATGTATCCAAAACCCGAGTAACTTATAAGTTGTAACCTGCATTCGGTTAAAAATAAATTGTCATCAATCTTGTCATACTCTAAATTCCAAACCCTAGGTAATCCTATCTTGGCGAGTGTGCGTGTAAGTACTTGTAGTCCGTGTCAAAAGTCATCATTTTTTTAAAATTTATTTGGGATACCTGACATTTTTTTCTTTTTATTGTTCATGGTCCCGGATTCTCTTAGTTACCAGATTGGCCTGACCGATCTATGCTCATTTTATAGACACTGTCGTACTGGCATGTGTAACTTGCAGTTAAGAAACCAGTAACTTGTGTTCTTGAAGTATATTTTTATTTATTATTATTGTTAACTGGTGTATCGTATAGTTAAATGATAAATCTTTTTACTATTTATTCATGCTTATGACTTTATGAGTCATGTTATATAATAGGTATAATCTAAACAGTATTTCCCTTACACTAAAAATTAAAATTATTATATTTATGGGTTTAGACATGAGTTTTGACAGCGTACCAATACATATTATTAATTCGGGTGTTTTCCGTTATAGTTATTATGAATCTAATAAATATTTTAGTAACGATGAGATACTGCATTTGATTACTTATGTGTATTAATTGTGCAAATATATATTTATTGTAATAATAATAAATATTTGTACGTTATTCAATTTAAACTATACAAAAATGTATTTGCCACTTTGACATTCTTGAATTTATTTTCAATCATACTTACAATTTCAATTAGTAGATTAAAGCATAGTAATATGATTATAATATTACAAGGTTAAAGAATGTAAAATATTATTATTTTATCTTTTTTACATAATTTAATGAGTTTTTAATTATTAAACTTTTTACTATAAAATATAAACTAAAACTGATGTATTAAGACGATTCCGCGCGACTGGTATACTTGGCCAATGTTGGTCACTGGTGGCCAGTGACCAGCCGTGTGGAAAGTTGAACTGGTACAAATGTTGGTCACTGGCCGTTTCCCGTCGATTGTCGGTGAATGGTGCACAAGTCAAAGAACGGCCAGTCATTATTATTGAACATTGGTTAAGATCACCAGTTGTGTGGGAGATATAACCTACGACCAGCCCAATATTTGCCAAGTGCCACATTGGCCAAGTACCTACACCAGTCGTGTGGGACCGCCTTAAAAGAACGAAGATTTGAAAAGGGACATTTCATCAAGGAATAAACAATTAAAATTATCATGTGTAAGTACTTCATACATTTTAAAACAATTTAAATGTTGAAACTTGTCTAGATATATTATAATATTAGTAATAGGTACATGTTACATGTTACTTATTTTATAAAATATATTTTTATTTCTTTTCATAAAATGCAAGTGGCTGATCTAATCAACGTCAAATCTAATTAAAAAAAATAAAAACAAAGTCTTTATACTGTTTTTGTCGAAAAGATGAAAAAATAACGAGTTAAATTTCCTCACTTCTGTGAAGATGAAACAGCAACAAGGGACAAATTTATAGAAAATAATAATTATAATTTATGAGTTATTACTGTTCAGTGAGTATATAATATAACAACTAGTATTAATTAATAATAATCCCAAGTTGACTACTAATATGAAAACGTGACTAATGTGAAACATCTTTTATTTTGTTCTAAAAGTAAATTACTAGGAAGTAAGACGTTGGTAAATGTTTATCTTAAGCCATCGCAGTTTGCTATTTATTAAGGAGCAAAATTATTGGCAACCTAATTCACATATTATCGTTTCGACGTCGAACGATCGTGTGAGTATGTAGTAGTGTAAATGGTTATTAGTGTGAGTGGATTGAAAAAGGCGCACGCACTCGCAGATGCCTACATGCCATTAAATTAACAAATAACGAAATATTTTGTTGTCCGTTTCGGCGAATAAAAATGACTTCACGGAAATATGGATTGCTCGTTGACCACTGAATATTTTTAGACAATTTATTTTTTAATAATTGACAAACAACGACATTTTGCAGAACGCATTGAACTCGGAGTTTTTATTTGATTGTGAATAATGGTAAAAATTATTTGTAAAAGAGCTAAAACTTGTTTGTTTTTTTTTTTAAGACTTATAATTGAGTTTGACATTAAAATAATGAAAAACAAAGTTCGATGAAGGCTGTAAAATATCAAATTTGGTTGAGAATCCTTATATCCCGTAAAGAGTCTATTATTGTGGTCAAATTCACATTATCGCCGGGAGCCTTAATATTAATGTTATTTATACGAATTGGTTAAATAACACTTCTTAGGCATAAATAGCCAAATAGGTCGTAAATAGAAACTTAGTGTAAATTCCTCTTCTATTTAACATCATTTCAATAAAAAGACAAACATATCAAGGTGAGCTTTTACTATTGGTATGATTGGTATACACACATGTCATAATTATTATACATACTATTTTTATCGTAATAAATTTTATATATGACACTTATAATTATTATAATTATTAGCTATAGCTAATCTAGTGATAAATATGATTATCATACCAATAGTTCAAGAGTCAAAGAATATTTATAATTTTTGAAGATATGGTAGTATATAAGTTCTGTTTATTGTAACGAGACACCACCCTGTATATATTTTAAGGTTAAGGCGTCGTAGTTTATTCAAAAACTTCAAAGTAAGCTTTGACAGTATGCCGTAGTTGATGTGGTGATATTTATTTCTCTTTAAGCTTAAAAAAGGTAAAAATAGAAATGTATTGAACTTTAATATGTTTTGAGGGTTGAATAATATTTAATGGGAAAAATTTGCTTTCAAGTATGAATACTTTGAAATACTTTTTTCCTGAGAATATATTATATCACTGTGGCAAATATTCCAAGGTTAACAATCAATTTTATAAAAAAAATATAATAATATTATGAACTTGACATAAAAAAAATGTAATTTTTCAAAATATTAATAATAAAAAAATAAAATAACCACCTTTTATTTAGATATATTAAAGAAATAAAATATTAATAGGGAATCAAAACGTACAAGGTACAGCATGAAAAATTGGCATTTAACAGAACCAATATTGTGCTGTTTGTTTAAATTAGAGTGACCTATTACTAAATTCAAAAGTAAGAATATTATCTAAACATTTTTGTCGACATTTTAATTTTAAAGTAATTTGTAACCGTAAAATATTATAATTTTTAAGCACTCATACTTCTTTAAAACTCAAATATAAACAGTGTTGTAAAAAATACTTTTAAAATAAAGTATTTAAAATACCTCCCCAAATACTATAAATAGTAAAGTATTTGAGTAATACTCAAAAAAATACTTCTCTGAAGTATTTAAAATAATCTTCAAATACAAAAAAAAAAATCTCTTTAGTTCTGAAATAATTTGTTATAGTAGAAAATTTGTATATTGCATTTCATAAACATGATTCATTCAATGATCAAAAAACTGATCAGTCATGTTAGTTATTTTTTAGTGATAGTTGCACCACAACAATGAATTTTTCCTTACATAGTTATATATTTTTAAAGCTATATTATGTATTTGTATATCCCATACGGTCATCGATCTTCGTCCACGATAAACGATAGTGATAATTGATAACCATTTTCTTGGTAAGTAGGTACCTAGTACTAATAATTAGTAATAATATTTTCGCATTCCGAAATGGTAAATAGTTATAAATCAAATCATAGCTTTATTTATATTGGACGATAAACTATTTCCTGGGGAAAAAAACATTTAATCAACGAAATCCGATATCAAATTGTCCATAAATTATAAATATATAACGTTGAAGCATAACCACGATTATTATAATATAAGCGACATAGTATGATCGTAAAATTCCAGATTTGGATCAAGTCTGCACATACGTCACTTACTTATCCGTATTATCATATTGTCATTCAATTATTACTACAATATACACTACGCTATGTCACGTGCTTACCGAAGGATCTGACCTTCAAAAAGTTACGATCATACCTTGTTGTATATCATGACCATGATGGCACGGTATTTTTATTTAACAAGAATTATAAATGAAAACAAATTAAGAATTAAAATAACAAAAAAAATTATTCAATAAAATAGTATTCAATAGTAAAAAAAAGTATTCAATACGGAAAAAAGTATTTGAATACTTTTACTCAAAAACTTTACAACACTGAATATAAATAACAGTCAATGAGATGCCCTTGATACATTACTTTTAAATTTGATAATAGCTTAATTCACTCTAATATTAAATATAACAATACAAAATAGTTTTTGCTAAACTCAGATGTTGTACGTTTGTGAGACAAAAATATATAATTAAAATAAATATTCACAGATTGTAATCACATAAATTTCAAATTAAGAAAAAATATTTTTGGTTTTATTAATATGTGGTTTTTTTTATTAGGTATATTAGAGAATATGATTATATATATATTTTTTATCATTCGTATAACGAAATAAATTCATAATACATTATGTTTTGTATGAAATGTATACTATTATTCATTAATTTTAAAATTAAAAAAAAATATAATCTTGCAAGTAATTTCATTATAAAATGTGTCCATTTGTATCTTGTATATTATAATTATTTGCTCATAGGTACTTATAGTAGTATAAAGATTTTATTTTTAAAATCTACCTTCATTTATTAATTTATTACTTTCATTTTTGAATTTCTTAAGAATACATTTATATTTTATGATAAATGTATATTTTTTAATTCTATAATATTGAGGAAAATAAATTTCCAACTATAATAATTTTATCGTATCAACGACTTTGAACTGATTTATTATTTATACATTTCTATTGATTGTCCCTAGTTGAAACCTATTAAAATACTATAATTTAAAAAGTATATTATGATGGGTGATGACAATTTCTAGCTGTAAAAACCAAAGACTGAAAGGAAAATGGTATATTATGTTTTATTATAATATGCAAAACTATGATTTCATATTTAATGCTAAAATGTGATAGCTGGAAATCTTGGTGACCAGCGACCTTTATATAATTATACATTTCTGATCATCTGATCTATTTATATAGACTCTAGAGTAAATAATCAATTGAAAAAAATTGTTTCTATTTGTTTTTTACTTTTAAAAAAAATGTATTGTCACTGATGCTTCTTCGCCAGAATTTTTTTTAAATTGACATTTGCTTTTTAGAATTTACCTGTTAACTCACTAACAATGTAAAAAAAGGTCGCTCATGATCGAGCTACCAACTATCATGCAAATATTCCCTCACTGAAGCTGAAATACGTGAATTTGACACGCATTGATGTCAAACGAACCCCTTGTCGTTTACTGTTAACCGTCAATGGTATTATCAAATTCTATATAGTTAGGTATAATAGCTTTCATCGCTTACAACCAATAAAGATTCATGTTTTTTTTTTAGCGGTAAGTCACTATTATGTTTAAATAAATACCCTTAATAGTTTCTATAGTTCACTGTTGACCTATATAGTTTTATAGGATAAAAATCAGGCATGTTTCCCAGTTATATTGTTATAATTTCAATCAGCATCGGTACCTAATGCATAAAATATGCGTAGGCGTTTATAAAATCTTACCTCGGTTGTCTACCGGTAATTTTGGCGAGCGCGTCAATGACGTAGGCAGGGGCCATCTGAAAAGCTGCTACACACAAATAGTTGACGACTCTGTTGCTTTTGAAACTGCCACCAGGATACCACAAAATGTCACTAAATGGGTTTTCCAATATGAACTCATGGCCCAACCGTTCGATGTCTTTCCAGTAAATCGGATTCGTGGTACCTGACGTACAATGATAGATTTCTATGCCCTTTGGCCTGCCAAAAGTCAAAATTATTAAATATGTTTATATAATATGAAAATAATATATAATACTAATGCTATATATTACTAATATATATAAGCTGAGTAGTACGTTTTGTAAAATTTAACCTGAAGGCTCAAGACCGAGACAGATCGAAAGACGGATGACAAAATATCACGAACTGTATAATAACTCACGATAAAATGTATTTTTAGAGTTATAAATTATAAATTAATAATTGTGGTTGGAAAATTTGATTCAATATTAAAGCAATACTATTTATTCCCTAATATTTATACCTAATGTTATCATGTGGGGTAGTCATCATATTATTATAATTAAATAATATTGAGTTAACATTATTTTCGTTCTAGCTATTGAGGGGTGGGTATACTAAAATTATCATTATCATCAAACTTTACAAACTTTTTACAATGAGAATAGCTTTTAGTTTTGTTGGAAATAATAAAAGTCGCTATGTGATTACAAACAATTCATTCGAGAATCATTTTGAGTTAATTTTCATGTTGTAGTGACGGTTAGCCTGAGAAGTGTCCAGTTGAATTTCGATTAGATGGAGAACTAATAGTTGGTACAGCTTACGTCGATTTTTGAATGAGGTTTTTAAAATATAAGTATCGATACAATTATAGTTATCTATATGAGATGAGCATTTATTTTTGATCCGTTTTATGAATGGCCATGTTAATTTTACAATATTATAATTATAAATAAATTGGATTTATTTTTCTAGAACATCGGCTATAATAAAATATTGAGTAAAACTAATTGAAAAATTAATTACAGTTGTATAACTTTGATTAGAATGTGTATTAATGAAATAATGATATTATCTATTATTTTTTAGAAATGTTTTTATTATAAGGTATAATATAATAAGTTATAAAAGAAGGAACAGAAAGTGTGCAATATTTGTGTTGAAATAGATTATCATAATTTATAACAAGATAAGTTTCCACTTTACCACCGTTGTACTTGTGATTATTGTTCCAAACTATCACAACCGTATTTAATAATCCATATTAAATACAATAAGTATTTTATATTTCAAATAAAAATAATTAGTTGGAATATTCAAGAATGTTTTTAAGAGACTTATGTTTATAACCATCTACAATCCATAGAATATCTGCATGATATTATTATTATATCGCATCCATTGTACAGTATCGTGGTTTTCAAATGGTAGTAACATATTGTATTACTTGGTATAATCAATTGTATTGGTCATTTCAGTAATAATGTAATGCATGTGAGAACTGCGAAGTACAGATGCAGAGATTCACAGGAAGGGTGGAAGGTGGCATATTTTGCATATTACAAGTAGGTACATATTATATGAGTATACCCAGAATCACTGTTGAATGATTGAGTGCCAACCACTCAAAGTGATTACTTAAATATCTAATTAGGCATACAAAATGAGATTTATGTTGAAAATAAAAGTTAATTACAATACATTTAATAACGCAGTAATTAAAATCAGAGTGAAACGTTGCTAAGTATATTCTCATATGCAAAATACGTAACCAAAAGTGTTGGGGCACTAATCCCACTTTGCTGACTTCGGCGTTGGATAATGGTGTGCAGTGATATTAAATTCAAGATAAAAAACATATACATTGCATTCGAAGAACGATTCTGAGCGAAGCGTGGTTAAAAAAAACTATGATTGCGATATTTCTTTATAAATGTTTGATTACCATTGACATTTTTACCGTAAAAGGAACTAATGAGAAAACCGAAAAATCACTTTCTGTCAAGACTCAAACTCTGATATTCATAAAGACAGTACATGATATTTCTTTTAGCTCTCCTGATTGTACTCAACGAAGTGTTCACAGTAAAATATAATCCAAGTAAATTTAAAAAATAAAATAAAACATCATCGTAAAACCAATAATTTCCTCGCTTTGTTCAGAATCTAATATGTGCGTGGCAAAATAAAATATACATTTTAAGGCTCAAAAGAAATGTGATACCATAATACAATTGCCAGTAGTAGTCTACAGGAGTGTACTTGTACTTATCTAAATTGACATTGGGTTTTGTATACTCGATATAATAATACATTTAATTTAATTTTGATATATACTTATATGTCTGTTTACTTCAGGGATTTATACGACGGACAATTGTAAAGATACTATCGTTATTAGGAAAACCCATTAACTTGAATTCATGCAAATCACGTCATCGGTTTATTTACTTTCAATGAAACGTATTTTGGATTTCATGTTTACGAAAACTAAAGCTGATGATGTCATAGTAAAATATGTTACCTATTGGTGGCCGTGTACCAGGCAGCCGATATTAATAAGTTGATACATATATCTACTGGGACCAGGTCAGCAATCAAGTCCTTGTGACACAGCAGTGTCCTCAGAACCCCTTTGCCGGCGCCAGCCAGCAGACCCGTCGGCCCATTTAAATTGTCTACCCATCCTAATATCGGTTCTCTCCACGATGCGGTAACTGTGTTCGTACAAAAAAAAAACAAAAAATGCAATAAATAAAAAAAAAATTGAAATAAATAATTAAGTGCAATGCGTGATTTGAAATAGGTGATGTATTTTATGAGTACAAACCCTTATCATGTACATATAATAATATATTACAATTCCCTGTACAAAAGTCAACTGTAACTTACCTATTGAAGGTCTGACGATGACTATGGGTAATCCATCGCCTAGTAGTAACAACATTTTTTCCGCTAATGCTTTCGTGAACGTATATGTGTTTGGCCATCCTTTGATAATCCTGAAAAACAAAACCAATACGTTTCACTTGACCGCTTGATCCAAAACTAACATTAATGTTCAATATTTTACATGATAAATTGATATTTTATCGAAATATTTATTTCTATTAAATATTAATACTGTCATTATGTGTCATTATGGTCATTTATAGGTATAAGACAATTATGCTCTAATCGAGTTTAGAATTTAAAAAATCAGCTTCAATTAAATACACATGCATTTTTGTATGTATTTAAAATTCCAACGGCCCTCTAACATCTATAAATATGTGCACATATCTAAATTTAATTACAAAAACACTATACATATTTTTTAATTAGATAATTATTAAAAGAAATAATAATAATTAAGTAGTTTTAAATATTAAATGTGCTTATAGGTGTACAGTATACAAATAACTCCTCTTTAGTTTGATAAAAGAAACTTTAATTAGTTTAGTTCTAGATAGGTAGGTAATAATGAAATGTTCACTCTACAAAACAGGGAAACATCGACTGTTATATTTTAATGTCTGTTTTAATTTTATTTTTCTCATACAAAATATAGTGGCGTAATTTTAATAAAAATAATAATCGTGAAGTAAATCAACGTTAAAAAGTGAAAACTGAGTTTCCACACTGAGATGATGTAATTCTCGTATTAATTATGCTAAATTGCTATTCTAGCGTAGGCATGTGTGTTTGTATGTTATTAATAATTTGGAACTGTATTCAAATGTCAGAAATATCTTTAAGTCCAATCGTTGTTAATCCTATCACAAACATGTCCATAGAGCTTTGCTTAGAGGCCAAACCCTACCCTGACCCGCCATCTCAAGTGATACCGATGCGGTTAGTGCAGCAAACGCAAGGACTGCAGCCAAATGCGCGCCTTTAAGCATCGGAGTTCGTACAAAGTATTAAATTTAACTCAGTTTTAACATTAAATCAATTAATTAAATTGCATAGCTTGATTTATTTAATTCAAACACTGGGTGCATACGTAATGTTGATTCACGATTTTATCGTTTCAACTCGTGTCTAACCTTAATAAATTCATTGAGATTTTTAGCTAAAATTGAGTAAACAAATCCTAAACAACAGCCCAATGAGATAATAATTAATATTTATATTCAATAGCCGTAAAAACATAGATCTTTTATATTATAAATACATTTTACTGGTTTTAATTACAATTCATATCTTAACCATCTGTACGAGTAGTGAGACATGTTCAGTCTCATGATTTCATTAGAAGTTTTCATTCACTTTAACTGCAACTCATTATTTTTACTTGTCAGTGTTTTAAATTTAATGAACGTATACTTTGTACTTATTCTCCAAACTGCGTAGAAAGAGCCTAATTAAGAGATAAACAATTTTAAGTTATGTCCCATGGACTGTGACGTGTATTGTTATTTGTTAATATTATTTTACATTATCACAAACATGATTCACCAAGCATGATCACCCCAACCCCCATATTTCTTTTAATAATGAATATTTTAAATTCCGATTTTGGAATTTTCAACTAAATAAAGTATATGTTTGCAAATACGAATTTAGATTTTAATAATATTTTAAGAGTAGCCTGTACTTCTGTAGCAGTTCCAACTTCATTTTTTTTTTCAAATTAAATTTACAATTTTTCTTTAAATTATTTGATAAATGACTTTTTAGAGAATAATGTCGATGTATCTACATCGAAATTCGAATGACGAGTTTTTGAGTTAGGTATTTAATTGTCTGTACTTATGCCTAATGATAATATAGGTTTGGATCTATTATTAATTCAAAAATTATTTTAATTTATTAGTATTCATCTATCAACATTTTATAATTTTTAAAAATTGTTCGGAGTATAATAAATACTAATAATTCAATGTAACATCCAATTTACAATTTTTTTAAACTGTTTTTAAGGAACATTTTATAAATTATAAATATAATATTATCATTATTAATATTATATTTCTTTAGCATATATTATATATTAATAACTCATAAACTTCTCATTTTCATTTTTATTTAGTTCAACATTTTCAAAAAATTAATTTGCTTAACAACTAACAATAAAAAAGGTTGGTTATCATTTGAAAAATTAGTTTGTACCATATGAAATGGTATGAAAAATATAAATAATTGAAAGCATAGCATCGAGTATACTAAAAAATTTTAAGGATTTGAATTTGAATAAAAAAACAGTAGTATGCATACTTGGTGAAACACTCAATATACTTACCTATTATATTCTATATTTCAACTATGTTTAATTACCTATTTTATTTTTCGTTACACATATTTTATCGAATATTTTATTTCAATTTTGAATCTATAAAATATGCCCCCCTCCCAGGGAAAGAATAGCCGCCTCAGCGCTGATCGTCACCAGAATAATTATAGTACCTATATGTTATAAATTCAACTACAGCTCTAAAAGCTCCTGGTATCATAATATTGCATCCATAAAAGTCAGTACCAATACCTACACACTTATAAATCCACGTACACTTGTTAACCAATTTTTTTAATTGATTAAAAATAATTTTCCCTAGAATTTTTCCAGTATTTGAGATTTTTGCTAGGTACTTTTACTATTTTTCATTAAGTTGTCACGATATTCTCCTTCATAATAACTTAATTTATCATATTACTATTTAGTTGAATAATTATAGCTACGTAAAATGCATAAAAACATGAAAATAGACCTATCTAATTGTTGTATCATCAATATGTCGTAACGATTAGGGCTAGGGTGTGTACAACAGTAAAATATGCATTTAATTTTGTTAAAATATGTTAAGATATACAATAAACTTATTGCAAAGTATATAATGAATTTACCAATAATTT
>NW_019100597.1:5243-40378 GCF_001856785.1 Myzus persicae | reverse complement strand
AATCTGTTGAATGAAAATGTCATTAATAATTATATAAAATATTATTCCCAACAAACACAAACAAGTTGGTGTGTGCTTAAATCACTTGAAGAATCAATATTTTTAATACAGTTTCTTCCAGATTATATCTGGATAAAATAAAATAACTAATATCAAATAAAATAGTTTAAAAATGCATAACTATTATTTTCTTATGATAGGTAATAACAATGTTACTTATTTAATTATTTCTATAAAAACTTTTTAAAGATTATGACCAGCCACATTTTTTAATAAAAAAAATAATTAATAACAATTAAATAAATGGTGTTGTTAAGTAAATTATAAATTAAGAATCAATAGATAAGTTTATCATTATCATTTCAAGTTTTACAATCTCAAACAGGTACACTTAGCAATTTTTCTTTCAAATAAGGTAAGAAACCTGGGTTCCTAAATCATAATTAACTTAATAATAAATTGCATTAAATACTAAATAGAACCAAAAATAATATTATTAACTATGAGATTTGGCATTTGGAACATTTAGCCTAACATTTTCACCTAAATTTCGTTTTCTTTTAAATTTTTTCTGCTTGTCACTTTTTAATGGACGTCCAACTGGTAATCGTTTACTACCTCGTGTTATTCCAGGTTTCCTACGACTTATAGTGGTTGGTTGAACACGAATAGTGGCACGAGTACGGTGCCTCAATGATATATTGTTTCCTGCAGTACTTAAGAATGACTCCCAGGTTCTACTAGACTTTACTTTTTTTAGCCTATCAATGCATTTTTGTAGAACAGCAGAAGATGTTTCACGGTTATATTTTTTAAAATTATCAGTCATTAAACTAATAATTTGGTTTTCATATTCATCAATCTTTTCATTGTGTGTGACATTGGCAAGATGAATATCATTAATATTTACTGGTTCATTGGAACTTTGAATCGTTGGCAATTCTTCATTAATATCTTGATTTAGCGGTTGATTGTTACTTAATTCAGGAATCAATGGCATATAAAATGATTTAGGTCCAACATTTTGGCCGAAAGCTAATTTAGCAAGAGAATAACGAGCATCAACACTTATTGGAGGTAAATTTGGCATTGCTTGTCCAAAATGGTGATACACAGATGCTTGGTGTTTACAAAAACCACCCATTTTACCTTTAGGACACGTACAAAATCCAACAGACCCATCAACCTCATAATATAAATTATGATTTTCTGATTTAATTTTGAATATGTTATCAGATAATTCTTCAATATCTTCTTTATGGATATGGGATGCTTTGTTTAGTTCATCCTCATACAAATACCTTGCTGTATCATTTCTGCCATTTACAAAATTTCTCAAACGTTTTTGATAATATTCTTCCATGCTTGTACAAACAAAATCAACTAATGCTACAACATTATATGCCTTATTTCGAGACAGTACAATATCTTTAAATAACCTTCCGTTGACTTCACTAAAATTGTTTGTGTGGTGTCCATGAGTAGAAGCGTTACGGAATGCCATGCACCATATTTCTTTTCTATCCCAATATTTTGAAACATACTGTATCCATTTGGGATATTTTAATGGTATATTATTACCATTTATAACATATGATGAAGTAGAAGTCAACCCAATTGCACTATTAAATGAATCCATGGCTAACTCATGTGTTGATGCTTCTGAAATGGCACGAAATAACAAATACAATGTTTTTCTATCATCTTTATGTATCTGGTGGTTCATTTCCCATAACCATCTCCAGACAGATTGTAAAACATGAAATCGACATAATAATAATTTGGAATCAGGGAATACAGACTTCAGTGCTTGCCTTTCTGCATCACTATCATCAGTTATAAATTGTAATGGAAAACCTTGGTTTCCAAAACCATTAGAAATAGAAGTCTTAATAAGATTAAATGCTGCTGCATAATCGGCAATTGACTGGTTTTTTGTTATCATAATGGCTAAAGGAACCGCACCTATACCACACGCAGTTAACATAAACGTCACTGAATGACCTTGGGCATCACATGAAGATGTACTATCAACAAAAGCTATATCCTTCGAAAAAGGTAATTCATGAGCCCTTTGCATTATAGGAGTTATAATAACCACAGCAAAGGGATTTTCCGCATTCTTCACAATAATTCCTGCTTTTTTATAATCATTGGATTTATCTTTGAGTTTCTAAAAAAAATTAAAACAATTTAAGTATCATATAAGAACCAAAACATTATTTTTATTTATGTTGCAACTGTTTTTTACACAACTATATTATACATTATAAATGTAAATATTTAATATTATACATAAATTATAATATTATATGATCAGTGTTGTAAAAATTATTTAAAATACTACTCAAACACCTAAACAAAAATGCAAAGATGGGAATTAACAAGTTAAAAAGTTAGGTTACTTTTAATTAAGTTACATAAAAAGTTACTTTTTGCTAGAATTAACTTTTGGCTTTGGCAAGTAAAAAAAAATAACTTTTAACTTTAAACTTAGCTTACATTTTTCTATATTAAATTAACTTAACGAGAAAAAAATAGTTAACTTCCCCAGCCTTGCAAAAATGTATTTAAAATACTAATCAATACTTACTTCCTTCAGACAGTATTTGGATACGGTCTGGATAAAATAAAATAAAATTCCTACTAGAAATAATTATACTATTAGTATTTAAAAAGTAATAAAATATTATTTAAAAGTATTCAATTTAATTTAATTTAATTTAAATCTTTTTAATATTAGAAATTATTTTAATATATAAAGAATGTGGCCATGTAATACACTTATTTTGCTCTTAAAGACAGATTTATAAATACTAATTAAAATACAAGATATTAATGGGAACAAACACAAAGGGACACTGTCTATATAGGTACCAATATAACAATATAATTCTAAATTTAAAACATTACCAAATGTCAAATTGTATTAAGTATTAAGTAACCTATGTTTATAGAAACTTTAGTATTCAACTATTAAATTTACTGTTTGATCTCATATTCATACATAACTTTAATTTTTATTGTTAGTAAATTAATTTACTTGTACAACACCAACTCCAGAGGCAGGTCCAAGATGAATTTGTTTCCATTGATCATACCAAAAACGTACAGTCCTATACTTGGGATTTATAGAAGCATTAGCCAATTCTTCACAGTTTGGCCCAAATTCTAATTCAATTTTTGATTCATGCATTGAAGAAGATTCAGCAATACCTGTAATTAATTGTTTAAATTAATTAACATATATTTTTTTATAATAAATATTATTACTTATATGATAACAATAGTTATTATAATTACCAAAACTTTGAAGGTAACTACTTTAATTTAAAAATATAGGTATTATGAATTATAATAAAATACACAAATACCTACTAAATTATACTTAGAATAACATTACTTCATGTAAGTTAAATACAACTTAACGCAATAGTTATTTTTTAGAGTACCTAATGATAAAATATTAAAATAATATAATTATAACTTTAAACTTACTTACCTAAACCATTATTAAAGTAGTCTTCAAATTGTTTTTTTACATTATCATCAGTTGTAGGTCTTAAGAAGGATAATGCTTCAGCAGTACCTATTGAATGGTTATGTTCATTATCAAATTTTATAATTGCTGGTAATCCATCCTAAAAGCAAAACAAAAAAAGAACTAAGCATTAGAAAAGTAACATATTATGACATATGTATAAATAATATATTGAGCGGTTAATTAATTTACCTTAACATGTGGATCTTTTTTTTTAGTATTTGAATTAGTCAACTTAATTTTAATATCGATCTTAGATTCACATCCACAGTTTTTTGATTTTCCTTTTCTGTTTAAGGCTTTATCTACTTTATTAGCACCACTATGATGACATACGTATATTTTCCTGTAAAGTTTTTTTTCTCAAAAATACATTGTTCTTAAAAATGTAGATAGGTATGTCATATTTGTAATAACTTATAAGTAAAAATTAATTAATTAATCTAATAATAGTATTAACTTTTTACATAAGTAATAATACATCTCTATTTAGTATAATAATAATAATGGCATTTATATGTATTACTCACTTACCGAATAACAAATCTATTCGATTTAAATGACTTAAGTACACACCAACTTGTTTGTGTTTGTTGGGAATAATATTTTATATAATTATTAATGTCATTTTCATTCAACAGATTAGCACGCAGTAAACTGGGATTAATTTGAACAACATTAAAAGTATCCATATTAAAAGTATCTACCACTTGTCATAAAATAAGAGTATCTAAATTTATATTAAATACCTAGCGAATTATGATTATTATACTAATGTAATCATAATTGGAACGAACACATTTATTATCAGACAACACATTGTTCTTTGCTAGTTGCAATATACTGTATTATTATGTATCTACAAAGTAAAAATAGATTAATAATAATAATTGTAAATTGTGAAGTGATAACTATCTNATTATTTATAAATTCTTATACTCATTTTCAAAATATGGACACATAAAAAAAAACGTTCATACAAATCTACATATTATTGTATAGCTTCTTGCATTTTTATTGCAAACTAGTAGGTAGTCCAATTAATTGGTACCTATCTAAAACTTAACAGTTAACACTTAAAAGTTATAATAATTTAACATGTTTAAGGATCTTAATATTAGACAGTTATACTGTTTCAAATTTAAAATATTATAATAAAATATAATTAATTAATCACAATGTTAGATTTGGTAAAATAATAAAAGTAAAATAGTAGTCTTCTCCTTTTTTAAAAGCTTACAAATTAAATTTAAAAAATAGTTAACAGTAGTATTTAAGTATTTCATTTTAACATTAACAGTCTTGTTATTCTTATGTTATTAAAATATACAAAATATTATACCTACATTAACTGAAATCACATTTTCTGTTTTCGTTCTTTGAAAGCAGATTAATTTGGCAGTGTGTCATAAAAAGGGTGTACATCCACTGCCAAAACTTTTTTCAACTTTTGTAAATCATTCCATTTAGTTTTTAATAAGTTTTAGTGGACCTTTCAGTAAAGACAGCCTTGTTTCTTGTTGTCCGCTGGGGTAACTCTATATTAGCCCACATAGCACATGTCTATTTAATGGATATTCATTGAATATAATATCTGGATATCCATAATATCTACTGGATATACATGGATATCTATTTGACATATTCTAGTTATCCAAATGGCCACTTTTTTCCAATGCTATGGATATCCATTAAAAATATTATACAATATCCATCATAGTACACTATTAGATATCTACACAGAACAAAATATCTACATTAGATATTTAATGGATATTACATTGTACCTATGACAATATCCATCAATTAGTGGTGTAGTCAGGGGGGTCAGCTGGTGTTTCACTCTCTCCACCTATTTAACATTTCCCCCCTAATAAATCTTATATTTTATTATATACGAAAACTGTAAAAACTTATAAGTTTAATTTATACTTAACTCCCCTTCATCTTAACATTCTGGCAACGCCACTTTTTCATCTGTTATCCATATTATTATACTCTCAATAATAAATAGTAAAACTAGTGAAACCTCTAAATACCGGACACCCCTGGACACTAACATTTTTTCTGCTATTTGGAGGTGTTTGCTTTTCAGAGGGCTAATCATATAAAGGAAATATATCGAAATCACTAAAAAAACATCTGCTATTGGGAGGTTTCACTTCGGTTGACTCACGAAAATAAATTTATACCTTAAAACTAAAATGTAAAGATACTTAAAGATAGTAATAAAAAGTAAAACAAATTTATTTAATGTATTTAAACATTTATTATATATTTTTTTAAGTATACACATGTGAGTAATCTATAGTGCTATCTATCTCTTATTCATCATCTTCTTTATTTTGGACGCTTCTTTTTTCTGCTGCCTTTAAGCTAAAAAAAATATATATATGATTTATGAAATAATAATAACAAGAGAGAAGTAAGTTAGTCACGGAGAGATCATTTTATTGGTAACCAAAAATAAATTTAAAAAAAATAAATTAATAATAAGATAGGTATATTAAAAAGAGCTGCTATTTAAAATAAGTTAATAGGCACTAAATAATATAAAACTATTATAACTACTTATTTTAACTTTTAATAATATACATGGTTAATATACTTATGAGTTGACTAACGTACATATATATTTTTTCTTTTTTTAATATACTAATAAATTGTAAGCTTAGGTTTTATAATTAAACATTTAAATTAAAGACAATGATAAATTCCTAACAAATATATTGTTTTGATTTATTACACTGACTTCACAAGAATTTTCTAAAATACTAGTTTTAAATTTATGAATAAATTATATATAAACACATTTTGTATAAGTATTTCCATGAAACAAATGAATATAGATTATCAATTCTTAATTTATTAATGTAACTAAATATCTTTTAGTTTAAATAGTATAAGGTTTCATTAATACCTGTTTAAGTTTCTTTGATAAGCATGTCGCAACCAATTTTTGATTGAATTTACGATGTCTATTTCAGTTGAGTTTTGGATTCTTTTCTGCACCACTTCTAAAAATAAAATAATTTTATTAATTAAAATGCCCAAAAATGAAGAACTGAAATTTCCAGTTTACTATTTTTTTAAATTTGTTAATAATCAATATGCATATAAGAAATAAATTATATACCTATTATTATTTTAGGAAGTAGCATGGTAGATAAAACTTTTTTTCCTTTTCCACCCATCCAACTGTAACACATAGCTAATTGATCAGAGTATATTTTTTTTAAAATATACTTGGTAGACTCATCTGTTTTTGAACCACCCATTTTGGACAGAGCTGTCAACTATAAGTAAAAAAAATATCATTAAAATAACAATTTTCAATTGAACCTAAATCATAAACTTCAAAAACTCAAATCATACCATGTTTGACTTATAAATTTCATCATTTTTTAGTTTTATTTCAACATTTTGTAAATCAAGTTCAAATTTAAGAGGAAAATCGTCTAATATATTCGTATCGTAAGTATCAATGTTTGTGTTTTGTGGCGAAGGATAATTCAACGATGAAACTTTTTCATTTAATTTTAATAAATGAAGTTTTATATGTGATAGTTGTCTTAATACTCGGTCTTGAAAATCTAAAACAAGTAATATGTGCAAAATGTATACTTGAATATAAAAATAATTCATGCATTGTATAGTCTAATAATTTAGTTAATTTAGCCCTATGAACAATAATATATATGCAATGTCTGCAATAAATTATATTATGTGAACATGTCAACAATTCATATACATAATATATATACACACTATATAGATGATTTGATGACTACAAATATGTGATGATGTATATTGTATAAGAACATATGCACATTAAATTTTACCATTATTAGAAAGGCGTCGTTCACGGTTTTTTCCTTTTTGGAATAGAGATATATCTGTTATGTCGTCATTGTAGCTTGAACTTGGATATGAATTTTCTAAAATATTTCATACATAAAGATTACATCAAGATTACACCATTTAATTGTTATATTTATTAAATTAAGCGTTATTAATTTTATGTTTACGTGAGTTAGTTGGATGGTCACTGTAAGATAGTTCATCATAACTTGGACTAGGATGGAAAAGTTCTAAAATATTAAATTAAAATAAATTATATAGTATCTATATTTTATTCTTATATATTATATCTTTACTTGAGTTAGCTTCACGGCCACATAAAGGTTCATCATAATTTGGACTTGATGAGCGTGAATGTTCTAAAATGGATATATAATATATATATATATATATATATATATAATGTTATAAACATTTAATTTAATACATTAATTAAATTATTTTATTATTATTGTATCTTTACTTGAGTTAATTGCAGAATGGCCACTGGAAGGTTCATCATCATAACTTGGACTAGGATGGAAAAGTTCTAAAATATTATATTAAAATAAATTATATATTATTTAGATCTTTTTCTCATATTATTGAACTATAAATATGTTATCTTTAAAGCATATATTATATTATAAGAGATCTTTACTTGAATCAGTTTGATAGTCACTTGAAGGTTTACTATTGTAGATTAAGCTTCGACTGACATTTTCTAAAATTATAATATTATGTTACCTAGATTTAATTCTTATATTATTAAATTATAAATGTTATAATATCTTTACTTGAGTTAGTTAGATGACCACTGGAAGGTTTGCCATAGATTGGACTTTGAAAACGTTCTAAGATATTGAATTTAAATTAAATTATTAAGAATTTATAATTAGTATAAAATTTATTTTTTTACTGGAAAGTTTCAAAGAAATATTTACCTTCATAGTCATATGATACTGGTTTATTTGATAATCTATTCTTTTTGTATAACCGTTCAGTTACAGGAGCTAACTTTTTTTGGTCTTTATCTGATGTATTGTTATTATCACTTGAAGGAGGTTTTGGTACAGCAGCCAGCAGGTAGTTTAACTAAAGTAACTTTAGATGAATTATCTTCATCAGTTGACGATGATGAAATTATTATTCTTTTTTTGTGCCTTAAATTTCTGCTAAGCTTGTCTTGTTCGGCATCTGTGGTTAAATCAGTATAAGTTTCTGCTTTTTTGAGTTTCTTGTATGCAACATCAAAATCATCTGTAAATTATTCGAGAGATTATTTGACATCTAATCAATGTAAAAATTATTAGTAGAAATTAAAAAAATTTCAACTATTACCAGAACTTGATAGTATTTGAGCTTCAAATACCGGCCAGTTTTCATCAGGGCTAGCCATTTTTTTAACTGCTTTTATGTATGCGGTGATCGTTTTAAATGTTCCTTGAGTTGGCCAATAACATTTTAATTTTGCGGATTTGTCAAAAAAAAACCAATTTCGAGGGACTATATGGATGCTGCCATCGTCAAATTCAACAACACTCCATATTTTGTTTTCTTCAGACATTGCAGTTTTATGTAGGACAAATTAAGTCTAATAAAAATTTAAAAGTATTTACAAAATTAGTATTTTTTTTGTGTGTGTATATTATATTACATGATACCTATATGTTTATGTGCAAATATTAAAAATTTAGAACAGTATTTACAATAATTTAATATAAAATATAACATAGTAGGATGCAAATATCAGAAAATTACATCTGCGAACAATCACCATGTAAAATTGGAAACATGGCTAACTTATCACTACCAGCATAAATAGGTAAAGCCAGACACTTGTATTTTATTTCCAATATTGGCCAACTTTGGAAGTTAGATTCTAAATCTTCAACAACCCAACAATCAATTATTGAAGAATTACATGGTGTTTTATAAATATCTGAATACTTAAAATATTTTTTCCCTAAAACTGTCTTACATTTAAGAACTTTATCAAATATAATATTGCTGATAACTATTATACTTTTATCGTGTAACATATAATAGTTATCAGGACTTATAATATGTATACAGAGATTCTTAATTTTCGCTTTTTTATATTGCTTATCGACATCAGAAGTTTCAATAACTGGACCTTCTAAATGTTTTTTTGTGTACTCATTTACTAATGAGGGGTTAAGAGTTTTGGTCATATTAATAGATTCCTCGAAGTACCAAGTACCTATGGAGTTGTTGAAGAGGTCTATCAGATTTCCGCAACTGTCGTTTGAGTAATCTAAGTTTATTTTCAAATGGAAAAGCGCTAAATTCATCCAAAGTCCCTAATAATTTGGCATCATTTACAATATGCAACAATCCGTGAACATTATGAGAAACAAATTCTTTTCCATATAAAATTATAAATGTATCAATGAAATGTTGTAACAGTTCTTGAGCATAATCAGAATATTTTTGCAGAAGACTCTTACTACACAAAATTCGCACAGCTACATGGAGTGTCATAATATGATCTATAACTTGTGGATGTAAAATATCTTTTAGAACAACTGGACAGGTATATAACAAGAACTGTCTTAATTCTGTGGCTTTCCATTTACCAATAAATTCAATATTTTGTGGTTTTCGAGCAAAGTCATTTGTAATAAAATGTTTTATAGATAATAATTTTGAAGTCAACAACGATATTTTAGCATGAGGTAAACGTACGAATCTACAATGTGGTTTGCCCTCTAGCCACAATTTAATGATTTTCTTAACAACACCGATGCATATTAAATGCATATAATCCAAACATATTCTAGTAATAGGTTGCTTAAAATTTGGAATATGCAGTAAAATTGATTGTCCCTGATGAAAGTCCTCATACTCATGTCGTATGAATGCCTCATCAGTCCTTAAAATATTATTTTTAGTTTCTGGGAAACATAGGCGACCTTTTAAAAACTCACCTTCTTGAGTACATTTGGTGCAACTAAAATAACCTGAGTGACCCTTTATTTTGACAAGAAATGATTTTGCCGGAGCATCACAAATAATGCTATGTATATACACTCTATACACTGTGTCATCAAATAAAAATCCATTGTTAACAATATCTATCATCTCATTCACAAAATCTTGAAAAAAAAACATTTGAATCTAAAAATTGGCCATAACTGACTGTTACTGCTATCAGATAATGGCAAGCCATCAGTTGATATTTTGAGCCCGATATTTGAATTATGGTAAGAAGAACATTTTATAATTTCTTTTTGCATTGCTTCTCTTAAGCCAACTTTTAAACCAAAATGACAATAATGCCCGGGTTCTACACTTTTAATTACAGAAGTTCTGGGAGTTTTTAATAATGTTCTGGAGTCTTTAGGAAGAAATTGACCACATACTTCATCCCTAAGTATCACTAGTAATCCATCTAAAGCATTTAATTTAATTTTATATTTTAGTGCCCAAGTTTTCAGTTTATCCTCAAAAGATTCAGATTCACAGTTGGAGTAATCTATATATTGTATGCAATTGTTATCATATTCTGAGAAAGATGAATCTGTAGATGTGAAATTTTGCAAATTATCATATATTAAATTATGAATATCATTTGAAGTACTATTATAGTCGGCATTTTCAGTAAAGCTGGTACTGATAGTGGTATTATCATTAATCATAATATTATTACTGCCTTTGGTGACGTATCCATTGAGAAAAAGGTTTTGATCACTATCAGGAACTACTGCAGATTCATAATGACTAGTAATTGGCAAATGTGTAGCCCGATCTTCATCTAAACTATTATCACTATCTTGCACAGCTGCATTAAAGTCAGTAGCTACCCTACGCCTAAATGTCCTTTGACTTATACAACTAATATCTTTTGTTTTTCGTTTTGACATTATGTGCACTTATCTATAAGGACAAAAATCTGTGACTGAATTTAATTAGGTATGATAATGTTTGTATATTACAGTGTTCTATCATTTTGTAGTAAAAAAATTGTATGATTCTGATGGTATAGTTTAATTAATCATATCTATAATATCGTACCAAATTTTGAGTTATTCCAGTCTTATTACCCAAGGGGATAAATTCAGATATATTTCTTATATTGGTAGTAGAACTTATTAATAATATTAAATTTATATATATATATATATATATATATATATATATATACCTAATATATTTTTAATGTAGGTAATTTATAAAAATTCAATAGGTACGCACCTTGGTACGCATATGCTCGAAATAACATTAATATTAATTTATATTAGGTATCTGCATGTATAGGTGGGTAAATAAATGGGAATTAAAAAATATACCTATTTTTAAATAAAAATATGTGATGAACAATAAGGCATGCAGTGCCGAGTTATTTTTCTAAAATAATAATATGAAGTATATATAAAAGTACTATATCTATACGATCTGCTCAGATCATCGACGTCGAGCTGACGATGAGCCTTCTATATAATATTAATAATATTATTATACTAGCAACCCGGGCCGTGATCGGTAGCGGAGGTAAAGGCTGTTATTATATATATTTATATTTAAGCTCTATAATATTATAGTTATTATATAATTAAGTTAAATAACATACCTATAGTGAATACACCTATTATTGTGACGTTACACGGATCACACTGTCGACCGCGGGTCCAATAATGCGTATAGATGATTGATCTGAAATTTTGAACGCTGTGACGGTCACGTGATGGTGGCTCGGACAGAACGGTACACAACTATTATATACGGAGTAGCACAGACTTAACGGACTTACGGTCACGTGGTGGCTCGGACAGAACGGTACACGACAATTATATACGGACTCGCGCAGACCTAACGGTTACGCGGTGTGGCTCGGATAGAACAGCACACGAAAATAAGTACGGGCTCGCGCAAAGGTCATGCGTTAAGACGGAAACGTACTGTCACTACTGTTTGTGCTATTATAAGCATTTATAATATAATATTAATATACTTAAAGAAAGCTCAAACTAGCACATCACGTGGTTTCGGGTGGCAAACACAGGAATAATAACGTGGATGAAGACGAGTGACAACCGGTGCGCAGTGCGCTAGAGCGGATCAGCGGAAGTTGCGTCTAGTCATTCTAGACGATTCTACTCAGACTTCAGACTGCACGGCGCGCGCTTAGCGGCCGTGATGCCAAACTCAAGAAATGGCTGTCCTCGTTCAAACAATACAACTTATAAGTTTAGTAATAATTATTAATTATGATGACGAAGTATATACTAGCTAGTATACGATTAAAGTGATATACAGTAATATTATACACTGCAATACTACGAGTACACAATAACACACCGTGCCCATGTATCAATAATAAGTTGTATGCTGTGCTCTTGTGTGTATGCTTGCGCAGGAAACGATGATATAACAACCGCATCTATATTATTACCGACTATACCGACGCCATTACCTATGCGTAAATCATTATGATATTGTGGATATTTAATAGATGACCAACATATCCATATTAAATTTAGTCCAGAAGTAATCTTGTATGGATATCTATATGATATCTATCCGAAGTAACTTGTGGACTAGACGTGATATGGATATGTCGGTCATCCATTAAATAACCACTGGACTACATGTGCTGTGTGGGATATTTATTATAATATTATGTGTGATAACTGATAACATAAAATTATGAAATTCGCGCGGAAACTCAAATGGGCCAATCAGAAGTCTCAATTAGTTTATAGGTGCCGAGACCGTCCACAGAATGCTAATATGCCGCCCGCCACTGCACGCCAACACCGGCACCGCCGCCGATCGCTTACGTGCGCGACATACATGTTATCAGTTATCACATGTTATCAAATAAATTGTTATCACAAATGTTATCTTTTGCCACCGTTATCATTTGTTATCATATATTTTACCATCGTCATTGTTATCACATATCTTATCAGTTATCACATGTTATCATATATTATCAATCATTTATTTTTTCAGTTATTAATCGCCCCGATCGCGTACGAGCGTGACTTATATTTTTGTTATCATATATTATCATACATTCAATCCGTTATCACATGCGCGGCATACATTTTTCATATATTTAAAAAAAATATAATATTCTGCGTTAGAACCTGGAGATACCCTAATTCTCAACTCCACTCGAACCCATTGAATAATATAGTATATATATTTAAATACTATCCCATAATCAAATAAATATTCTAACAACGTATTGTTCCTTCTTATATTTTTAGAAAATTAATATATACAAACATCCTTGACAAATAATAGGTATATTATCCGTATTCGAAAAAATATTCACACACTATCTTGCAAAAACCTTTCATATTGAAAGACACTTTCGACATTAAGAGACAATAGGAGAATATCCTTTTTCAATTATAGCTTAATGTACCCTACCGGTCGCCAGGAAGTCGCGGACTCATAATGTATATCCCTATTCAATTCATCGATAAACAATTAAGAACATACGTCGCCAGGATGCGGTTGTGCCCGGCCGGTCGACAGGATGTCGCACACCAACGATATTAAAATGCCTATTAGTGAATAACACACATTAATAACTTTTGTATATAAAATATCATATTCGCTCTTGGCACTGTTATGTGCGTAATCTCAAAGGCTCCAAATACCCGAAAGCTTTAGAGACAAATCAACAAGTACCAAATTTAACTATAGAATTATGTTTATTCAGCAGAAAATTTAGTAATACTACAATAGCGTGTGCGCGTGTGACGAGAAGTTGCTCAGGTCTCCGTGGCTATGATACATCTGCCCAGGCTGTCCTAAACCTAACCTAACCTTTGATTGTAGCGGTGCGTGCGGCTTGTGTGTGTGTGTTTTCGGTTGTTGTAGCCGATTCTTAGAATAGTGACTCGTGTCCATGATTTCTAGTCGTGCACCTGTCCAGTGATTTATTACACAGATAGGGGCAGATAGTACATATTCTATACTACATTGTTATAATATTTATGTCAATTATATATACGGGGTTTAACACCGTAATAACATTATGAAAGGTTAATATATTCTATATTACATTGTTATAATATTATATTATATTATATATGCGGAGATGCCAAGGCCCGCAACAGCACCATGATTTAGCCGACTCTTAGTAGCCGCTATATATATATATATATATAGCTTGCACCTGCATACTTAGAACTCTATGGTAGACTTTTCAATCAATCACATTCCGGCAAAATCCATTAATATTGAAAAATGTTCCCACCTATTATAGAGACTCTTGACCCAAGGAGTCGGTAGCCGTTTAGTCCGTCTACTGCCTTAAACTGGTGTACACGTATTTTTTCGCTCGCTCCGTCTTTAAAATAATTTTTTTCCAAGTTTTTATTTCACTGTTTATTTTTTTATTTTTTATTATTTTTCAAAAACTAAGTGTTTTACATAATTTAA
Source organism: Myzus persicae (assembly GCF_001856785.1). Classification (NCBI taxonomy): domain Eukaryota; kingdom Metazoa; phylum Arthropoda; class Insecta; order Hemiptera; family Aphididae; genus Myzus; species Myzus persicae. Next base: position 25,572 of record NW_019100597.1, on the reverse strand, counting down.
AAATGTTTAAATGCGATCAGTGTCCATCGGTTTTCACACGTAAAGATAATTTGACTGTTCACAAAAAAAAGCATGTTGGAGTTCGTTTTCCGTGTACTGTTTGTGCGTTAACGTTCACTTTCAAAACCGGCTTGAACAAACACATGAAAAACATTCACGGTATGTTTATTTTATTTATCAAAAATTCAATTTGATATTTATTTTATAAGCTGTTGGTCGTGTTCTAACGCCTCGAGGTGAAATATAAATAGCTCCAGCTAAAGATATTAATGAGCCAAACGAGGATTTTAACGACGAGTACGACGAAATGTGCGTGCAAGTTTTGAAGAATGCTGAAAATGCCGGACTATGCTAAACGACAAGTAAGATTTTTTTATTTTTATTTATTTATTTATTTTTTGTTAAATTTAACTCAATATTTAATTTACCTTTTATTAATTATATAGGCAAGGTTCGCGTTCAGATACCTGATGAAATAGAAATAGCTCCCGGAATAAATTTCCCAGACATACCAGCTGGAGTTTCTAACCAAAAAGCTGTGTCTTCAACTGGACAAGTGTTTGATAAAGGACTTGATGGGGATGATATCTGTATGGCTGCGATGGATGAATTCGAAAAAAATATGGATACTACCCAAGCTTAGTTACTCTTAAATTTTTACATTTGTCACGAGTTAGACCTATAGGTTTTCTGAACTATACAATGATGTATATTGATCTAGGTATACCTTTAAAAATATATTTTTAATTTTAGGTTATTATACGCGACTAGGTAATAAACGAATACATACAGAAAATACTGAAACTGCAGTGAAATTAAAAAAAAGTTAGACTTCAAGCAGTATCAGATTTAGGATTCATGGAAATTCAATCAGCACGCAACCGTAAGGTTGTGTGGTATTATTATAAAAATATTAATAATGTACAGAACTATCAAGAATTTCTCCACTTTCTCGAGCCTGAGCTGAAAAAATTATTGAAAACACGCGTTCATGTTGGGCCGATAAAATTTAATTTAAAACTCGAGGCGACCTACAACCGTCCACATGTAGAAAATTCCTCGGAAAATCGTGCTTTCAAAACATTTGCTATTGAATTGTTTAGAGAGTCGGATATATCAACAATTCTTGGGAAATCTTTTACAAAATTATTGATGGAAGAGGAGACTTATACAAGTAGAGGGAGTGGGTTCACGTTACAAACTATAGACGGATTATTATTGGCAGTTTATAAATACACAAAAATGTGCGGTTCATCGTATATATCGTTGCCAGCATTTATAGACAGAAAACGAGCCACAATAAATCACCAAAACGTGGACCAACAGTGTTTTAAGTGGGCGATTCTTGCGAGGCATGTGACAGAGAAACCGGTATGTCGTGTTGGTAAAAACTATACACAATACGAAGGAAAATATAATTTTGAAGGTATCTCATACCCAACACAGCTATCTGATATAACTAAATTTGAAAAAAATAATCAAAACGAATCTGTTAATGTACGGACTGGACAAAAAATTACAACCACCACGAAAGTACCCGACGTATGAGGTATACCTATTACGCATTGCAGATACCGAGAAACCAAACCATTTTGACTTGCTGTTGGTGACGGATGATAGCGGGTCACATTATGAATACATATCAAATTTATCACGACTTATTAGCACACAAAAAAATAAGAATGAACATTTAGCATATTTTTGCAAGAGGTGTTTTGCATCATTCGATGAGCAAATTTTGAAACATAAGTTGAATGGACGTGCGGCGTTGGAACAACACAAAATGATTTGTGGAGCACACAAACCTATTTTACCAAAATTGCCTGCGCCCGGAACAATGTTAGAGTTTGAAGCTTGGAAAAAAACACAACGCCACCCTATAGTTATCTATGCAGATTTTGAAGCACTTATTGTAAAATGTGAAGAAAGCAAAGGCGAGAATACATTGGCTTTTCAAAAACATTCCCCAATGAGTTACGGTTTCGTTGTAAAAGCTAAAGACGACGTGCCAATTGAACTGCTTGAAACGTTTGGGATACCTACAACACCAGTTATTTTCCGTGGTAGTGAACATAATCAGGAGGTAGCGAAACATTTTGTATTAAGTATTGTTGAAATTGCTGAAAAAATAGACAAACTGCTCAAAACCAATACACCAATCATAATGACACCGGAACAGCGACGCACACATGAATTATGTAAAGCATGTAATTTATGTAAAAATAGGTTTTCTGTGGAAAACCATAAAGTAGCAGATCACTGCCACTTATCCGGACAATTCCGTCAAACATTATGTAATACTTGTAACCTCAAGCTTCAAACGCCTAATTTTGTACCATGCTTTTTACATAATTTATCCAATTACGATGCTCATTTCATCGTAACCGAGCTGGGATATGACACTAAGACAATTTCAGTCATTCCAAATACTGAAGAAAAATATATATCATTTTTAAAGCATGTAAGCAACATATTTTCAATAAGATTCATTGACACATTCAGATTTCTAGCTTCAAGCTTGTCGACTCTGGCCTCAAATGTAATTACTCCTGGTTTCGAAAAATTCAGAGAAATTTCTATAGTTTTTAAATCTGAAGATATGCCTTTTGTTACCCGTAAAGGGGTGTACCCGTATGAGTATACAGATGGGTGGAACAGGTTAGAAGAATCATGTTTACCGGAGAAAAAAGATTTCTACAGTACACTCACAGAGTCAAATATTGAAAACGAAGAGTATAAACATGCGACAGATGTATGGAACCACTTTAAATGCAAAACACTTGGAGATTATTCGGACTTGTATTTAAAGATTGATGTTTTATTACTGACAGACGTTTTTGAAAATTTTAGAGATCTGTGTTTAACTACATATCAACTGGACCCTGCATTTTACTATACAGCGCCAGGCTTCAGCTTTGATTGTATGTTAAAATACACATCAATGAAGCTTGAGCTACTCTCCGAGTATGATATGTTGTTAATGTTCGAGGAAGATAAATATTTCACGATTATTTTTACTATAGAATTTGATTACTTATTCTCATAGGAATCAGAGGTGGATTGACTCAAGCTAGTATGAGATACGCTAAGGCAAACCACGAAAAAACACCTGATTATAACGTAGATAAAGAAAAATCATGGCTGATATATCAAGATTGTAAGTATAAATATATATATATATTTTTTTTGGTATTATTAAAATTATATTTTAGGTAATAATCTCTACGGATGGGTGATGTCACAGTACATGCCATATGGTGGTTTTAAGTGGGTCAAGCCTTCGCTAGATGGTCTAAGTGATTTAAACGAAACATCTCCTATCGGTCGAATATATGAAGTTTACGTCAAGTATCCGGTCGAACTACATGATAAACATAATGCCTTACCCTTCCTACCTCATAACAGTGTTCCATCAGGTTCTAAAGTAAAGAACTTCATGGCAACACTAGAATCGAAAAAAAATTATGTAATACATTATCGAAACCTACAACAAGCTATAGCCAACGGTCTCAGAGTCGAAAAAGTATTTTTTTTTTTTTTTACATCTTTACCGATTTTAACATATTAATTTTACTATAGGTGCATAGAGTAGTTTAATTTAATCAGTCAGCTTGGCTGGCTGAATATATCAATCTCAAAACAGAGTTGCGTAAGAAGGCAAAAAACGACTTTGAGAAGGATTTCTTTAAGCTGATGAACAATGCTATTTTTGGTTTGTTAATATAAATCATAACTAATCCTCGTTATATTAATTTCATTTGTCTAGGAAAAACGATGGAAAGCGTAAAAAAAAGAATTAACATTGAACTGGTGTCTAGTGAACAGCGACTACAATAACTTATCAACAAAACAACCTTTAAACGCTGTACTACATACAACGAAAACCTACATGCGGTTACGTTAGAAAATAAAGTCATTAATTTTTGTAAACCTATTTATATTGGTAAATATTCACTTTAAATTGCATATTGTTAGATTTTAATACTTCAATGGATTACAGGTTTTGCTGTGCTAGATATTTCAAAGACCTTGATGTACGATTATCACTATAACGTGATGAAAAAACACTATGGCGATAAAATTGAGCTGATGTACACTGACACCGGTAAACTAACAAATTCAAAAAAAAAAAAAATAGTGATATATCATTAATAATATTGTTATCGTAGATTCACTGGTATACTACATTCAGACCGATGATTTTTACAATGATCTGGTGAATAATGCTAACTTGCTCGATCGAATGGACACGTCAAATCTACCCCAGGACCATCCGTGCTACATTGCAGAGAGAAAAAAGATTCCCGGGCTATTTTCTGATGAAACAGATGGGTGCATTATAAGAGAATTTATAGCCCTTCGAGCAAAGTCCTATGCATACATTTTGGATGACGAAGAAAAAATCAAAGCGAAAGGCATCCGAGGTCATGTTATTAAAAATCACATGACATTTGAAAATCATAAAAAGTGTTTATTCGGTGACACTGACTTGGATTTTTACCATCAAAATTTCTCCATTCGATCATTCAAACACCAACTTAATACTATAAAAATGAACAAATTGACATACAACAGTTTTGATGACAAGAGGGTTATCATGGAAGACATAGTGCATACTTTAGCTCATGGACATTACTCCACTAAGTAAGATTAAAAACAATTTCTTAAATTTTTATACTTATAATATTTTTAATTTTATAGGGAAGATGATTGGACTGAATCTGATTTTGATGTAGAAGCTGGGGGACGTGAATGGACAGATTTTGACAAAGACTTTATGAGAGACCTTCTTCGGCACATGACTGAATAATTTTAAATATTTGAATATAATTTGTAAATATTTTTATTACCATGTTATATACTTGAGATAGATTAATATATTTTGTAAATACCATGTACATTTTAAATGAATAATTTGTATATGTAATCTATAACCTTGTATATATATTATATATATATTTGTATTGTAAATATTTTAAATATCACTTGAATAATTTGTATTATTGTAATCTATAACCTTGTATATTATGTTATCACATATATTATGATGCCATAAAAATAAAAAAAAACAATGTTAAAATATAATTATTGTTATATTTTTAAGAATTATTCACAAACCACTTTCTTATAGCAAATACTTTATAAAATGTACATTGTTTAGGATTAAAATCCATATGGAAAATACAACAAGGTAGAGTTTCATCATCACATATTTTATCCAAACGAGGGCAGCCCAAATCTTCGATGTTGATGAGTGCGACGTGTGGTATATACTTTATAAGAACTTGTTTTTTCTGTTCGCCTTTGACGTAAATGCAACCAAACTTTAATGAATTCAATATTTTACCGAGTTCTTCATACTCGATATCACCGTATTCTATAGCTAGTTGATGGTAATTACGTTCCAACCACTTGTTGGTTTTACGACTCTTATTGTCCTGCATCGAGTTTGAATGTTTTAAAATCCAATGTTGAGTCGCCCATGTTGCCGTGTCTACTATAGACATTTCTTTAACCATGTATTTATTGTTGACACCAAGTACGCATTGCATGTCCAAGATGGCTGAAGACATTATTGCTTGTCTTTATAATACGTTTCGATATTATTTAGACGGCTGAGTATAGCAGGTATTATGTTTTTTAACACTTCTGTACTTTCTTTGATTAATTGTAATGATACTTCACCTCTTGTCATATGCTCAGTTATTTGTATACATGTCAATTGTATCGCTTCTACTTGTTCTTCTTGAATTTGAATGGATTTATGATTTTCTTCAAGTAAATGCTCGATTTTATCTAATTTAGACGAAAACGATTTGTTCGACTGTTCGAGATTTGAAATAATTTTTTTTGTTTCGCCAGACTGAGAACTACCAAACACGTTCATGTCTATAGCTCGACTGACACTATTTTCTAATGTCACTTGTATTTATCCAGCTATTGTGTGTATTATCGAACCCGAGCCATTTCACAAAAATTTGCTTCCCCTTCTTACGTATAATTTTCTCGACCAAATAGTCATTCGGATAGTTTGTTTTCAATATTTCTTCTGAATAAAAGCAACCGGCAATCGGTTTTCCAGTATAATCTTGTAGCTGATAAGTAGTAGGTAATGTTTCGTTTATTTTAATAATTTTAAATATTTCTGTAGACCAGCTCGGTAAATATCCTTTTGCAAATACACCTTTATATGTGCTTATACGAACGTTATCACCAATGTTAAATTTAATTGTTCCATTAACAATTTTTCGTTGTTTAATTTTGACTGACGTAGGATTAGCATCAGCTTGCACTGGTGTCATTCCTATAGTCCTATGTTTTGAATTATTATATTCCTTAATCAATGAAGGTAAAATAGATAACCATTCGTGAGAGCCACGTGCTGTAAACTCTCTAAACATTTTTTCTTTCAATGTGCGGTTGAAACGTTCTACAATACACGCTTTCATAGTACTATAAGTCGAATATTTATGTATGTTGTGCTTCTCCATCAACGCGTCGAATGTAGAATTGTAAAATTCTTTACCGTTATCGAGCTGTAATAGTTTTGGTGTGCGTTTAAGCAGAATTTTAGACATTGCGCTGGAAACTTCTTTAGCAGTTTTGGATTTTAACGCTATTGCCCAGGCAAACTTTGTGAAACAGTCTATCACACATAAAATATACTTGTACCCTTTATTTTTTTTCGAATATGGTATCATTTCGACCAAGTCAGCTTGCCATAGATCATTTTTGCCGTAAACATTAACTCTACGCCGTGTATAATTTTTCCTCGCTGGTTTATGTAGTTCGACTGCGATATCTCGTTTAGACATTTGGAATATGTTTTATTAACCCGGCTTCGCTCAATTCTTCGAAAATTTATATTATTTCGTTCGAAACGCCTGTATTACCAGCTGCTTTTGACGCTAATAGTAACCGCAATCTTTTGACTAGCTCGTTAGGGTCGTTCCAGTAAACTAAATTATGTTTTTGTAATTTCACAGATAGCCCACTTCCAGAAGGAAACAAATTTTGGATTATATCAGTAAATTTATTACCACCTTTTTTATTTTTCTCGTCTGCTGTGAGATGGGCTGATGTTTGAATCAATATAGATTTATATGCATCTAAATCGTTTTTGGTGTATAATTTAGGATTTTTTGAAAATATTAAATTACCAAGTCCTTGTGTTAGCGGGTAAGACAGGTCTTCAATAGTCAACGTATTGTTGACGAGATTAATTTCTTTTTTACCTAAATGTACACTACCATTTGCTCGTTTTTTTGGTCCGTACGTCTTGTCTATATCATAAGATTTAAACCAATCATTTATTTTAAAAGAATCCTCAATAGTATTGCCTTCCTTAAGCTCTATAGTATCTCCCTTAAGTTCTATGGGTGGTGTTGTTGGACTTAAATGTTTTATTTTTTCCAATGGTTCGATAATCGGACTTAACGTTTCCTATACTAATGAACGAATATCGGCTTTGCCGTGTTTTAATGCTGTATACTTGCGTTTGATATTTTCTTTGGCTTTAATCAGTTCTCCGAGTACTTCACCGCTAGCAGCCATGACTGTGAATGAATCATTTCCATAATGACAACACTTTATACAACGACGAATGTGTCAAATCCATGACGATATTGACCGTTTTCACGTTCACAGTCTTTGTTTATCACGATAAACTCAAATCTACCCAGACGCCAACATGAAGTGCAAAAGTCTTTTAACTCTGAGTATGACATATCACCAAAGCAATACTCATTGTATACATGCTTTAAATTAGTCTCATCTTGTTTGAATAATACAATAAAATTAGCGTTATCACGCAAAAGTTGTTTTGGGACTTTTGAATAACTCTGAGCCAGATAGAATACATCAACTAAATTATGACGACCTCTGGAAAAGTAAGTTCTTGCAATCTTTTGGTTTTCAGTGATAATATCGTCAAAAATAAATACAGAGTTCGGTAAAGCTTTCTCAGGTTCATTAATTTGCTCATTTTCATAGAACGTAAATAATCCAACATCAGTGTCCGATAATATTTCACTTAGCATTCTATATTTGGGTTGATCCAATGTTTTTGAATATATGTATACGTTGTGGAATCGTATTCCGTTTATATTGGTTAGTAAGGTAAATATTAAATTAGTTTTCCCACAGCCGGAAGGACCCACAATAAGCGCGCGTATCGTATTAGGTAGAAGCGCACCATGTCTATGCTGTTGAGCAGTTGTAGGTGGGTCCACGTTTTCAACTGTGAGTTTTATTTCTTGCTTGACGAACTTCATTATAAATAACTGAGCAACGACGAGAATGTTATCAGTACACGATGTCACTCGCTCGAAGAAGCAACAAGAATAAAGGCGCTGGGCTCATAAACACGCTTATAAATAAATTACCGTTGGAAGTTCACGTGCCTGGTAAGTCTAGAATAATGAATCCGATATTCTCATAATAATAATATTTCTTTGCAGGTTATCAATACTGTGGACCTGGTACAAATTTAAAAAAACGATTAGCTCGCGGTGATAAAGGTATAAACCCACTAGACTCTGCTTGTAGAGACCACGATATTGCTTACGAGAATAGCAACTCTATCGCAGATCGTAACAAAGCCGATTTTATATTAGAGCAGCGAGCCTGGGATAGGTTCAAGTCAAAAGATTCGAGTTTAAAAGAAAAAGCTGTGGCTTGGGGTGTGACTACTGCTATGAAAGCAAAACGTAAAGTAGGTGGCGGTTGTGGTTTTAAAGCAGCACTTAAAGCCACTAAAAATGTTATAAAGAAAAATTTCGGTGAAAAAAACTTGATGAAATTGACTAAAAAATGTTTAGCCGTCGCGCGAAAAACATTCAAAACTAAGAAGACTAGGGTTCCACGAACAATAAATATTCCGAAAAAAGGCGGTGTGCTACCACTCATACCGATTTTCGCCGGGTTGTCAGCTCTGGGAGCCCTAACTGGCGGCGTAGCCAACGTTGTGAAGGTCGCCAATGAGTTTAATAGAAACACTCCTTCGCATTTAGGCAAAGGGCTATATCTCACTCCGTATAAAGGCAACTCATACAAAATAGAAACACCACAAAAAAGTGGTGGGGGTGTAAAAGCGAAAAAATATAGAAAGTCAAAAAACTAATTGCCACGTTACCCAGTAGAGCGTTGTACGATTACGAACTTATAAAATATGCTCGCATGATGAAAATACCTCATTTCATCGGCGTTTTTACCAGAGATAGGTTATCTAAACGTCCTAAACGCCTAGAATCAGCGATTATTAACCTGGATACGAAGAAAGGTACAGGAACGCATTGGGTAGCGTATAAAAAAATCGGAAAAAAAGTCGAATATTACGACAGTTTTGGAAATTTACCTCCTCCAATAGAAGTACAAAAATATTTTCACGGATGCGATATACGTTTCAATTACAACAGTGAGCAGAAATATAATACTACAAACTGTGGACACTTGTGTTTAAAATTTTTATCATGTTCACATTAACGTTAAACGGAAACTCTAGTGAGTTGTCATGCGAGATCTTTCCTCCGTTGGAAGTAGAAAATACTGCACAGATTTGCCTTTTGAGTTTACAGACAAATAATTCTATACCAAACATAGAACCTGGTTGTAATACTATTGCCTTCCGTAATTTGATCAATGAACGTGAGTACGTAATCATACCTACGGGGACGTATGAGTTGGATCAGTTAGAGTCTATTATACAAAAAATGATGCCCGACTATGTCAGTATGTTTGAATTAAAAGCAAACAGCAGGACATTAAAGTGTATGATATCGTGCAGTCATGATGTTGATTTAGGAGTCGAGAATAGCATAGCGAAATTGCTAGGTTTTAGAAATGTACGATACACTACTGGTGCTACTCATGAATCTGAAAATATTGTCAACATAATGAAAATAAACTGTATAAAAGTAGAGTGTAATTTAATCACCGGCTCATTCTGTGACGGAGCACCGAGCCAGATCATACATGAGCTGTATCCTACTGTACCTGTGGGATATAAAATCGTTGAAGTACCTAGACATCCAGTTTTTTATGGTCTCAATACGACTTCAATAACTAAAGTAAATATCGTGCTAAAAGATCAGAACGATTGTCTGATTAATCTGCGTGGTGAACCGATAACAATTCGTTTACAAATAACGCGTGGATATGGCACTCAAATTTAATATAAAAAGAGCTACAATCAAAAAACCTATCAGTATACCGCCTGCCGTTAAGAAGTCTACATCGCTAGCAGCGAAGAAGTACAAACCTATCCAAACCAAACTCACGAAAAATAATTTAAATTTTCTTCGTTCTTTACAATGATGGATGACTCATATTTAGACGTGACGGCCGACTATGTCGACGATTGTAAAATAACTCAAAAGAGTTACCATTCGTTCACACCGTATTCAAGCTCCGCTTTATCATACAATGAAGAAATTAGAATTAATGTTCAGAACATGGATTCTTACACTTTGCCGTGTGAGAGTTATATTTTCATCGAGGGTAAAATAAATAAACCTACCGATGCAGTGGGGGAAGTTCGTTTTTCAAATAACGGATTGGCATTTTTATTCTCTGAAATGCGATATGAAATAAACGGAATAGAAATACAGAAATTGAAATCACCTGGAATTGCGTCTTGTTTGAAAGCATACTGCTCATATACTCCAAACGATTTGAATGCATTAGAGAACATGGCTTGGGACTCGGCAATGGATAGTGAAGATAATAAAAATTTTATGACCAATAATATATTTTCCGGATGTATTCCTCTAAAACATGTATTCGGATTTTGTGAAGATTACAAAAAAATATTACTCAATTGCAATCAGCAACTGATTTTGAATCGTGCATCTACCGACCTTGATGCGATACATGTTGTGGGTGAAGGCGCAACCGCCGCTGTCGATAAAAATAAAAAAATTACAATTGAACTGACTAAGGTGACTTGGAAGATGCCTATTATCAAAGTCAGTGATAAAGAAAAATTAAAGTTATTGAAAGTATTAGATTCTCGTAAAACACTATCGTGCGCGTTCAGAACCTGGGATCTCTGTGAATATCCAGTGCTCCCTAGAAATACTTCTCATTCGTGGACAGTAAAGTCTAGCAGTTTGCTCGAAAAACCAAGATTTGTGTTGTTTGGACTACAAACAAGCAGAAAAAACAATATCGAAACTGACGCTGGACGATTTGATCACTGTCAACTAAAAAATCTTAAGGTGCACTTAAATTCTGAGGTGTATCCATATGAAGACTTTCGAGCTGATTTTAAAAATAATACCACCAGCATACTCTACAAAGCTTATACAGACTTTCAAAAATCGTATTACGAAAGAGAGTATTGTGAACCATTATTATCAAAACATATTTTTCAAAACTATGTGCCAATCGTCGTTGTTGATTTGTCGTACCAGAATGATAACGTTAAATCATCGACCGTGGACCTACGAATAGACTTTGAAACCGACACAGTTATTCCAGAAAAGACTGCAGCTTATTGTTTAATACTACATGATCAGATTATAACTTATAATCCGTTTAGTGGAGATGTTAGAAAATTGTAAACCTTGTATATATTTTATAATTTTATACCTTGTATATACCTTGTCTTAAATATAAATTGAAAACCTCATTGTAAAAACTTAATCTAATAAATAAAAAAACTTGTTTTTAAATATCACGCTTGTTTTTTTTTATTTTACACAAAATTTATTTAAACAACATCATTCAAACAGTTTGCATTTCGCGTTCCGTTTTTTCTTGGGCTTGCCGTCTGTGAAGTCGAGAATCGATGGCGAGTGGTTAAAAGACGTTGGACCGTCGTTTTCGTCCACTGCAATGCTCGTTTCAGGCGCTGTATACCACGGAGGGGACTGAGCAAAATTCTCTGGATCAAAATATGGGGGAAGAGTGTCTAAGAATCTCGTTGGTGGATTGGTAGAAACATCAATATTCTATACAAATAATAATTTGTCAATATATATTTATTTAAAAAATTAAATGTGAGTATTACCAATGACTTGGTTGGTGCCCATGTCGCCTGTGTTAAAAATTCTTCGATATTACGATCCTCGTCAGCTGCCTATAAAATTAAAATTATTAATACTTAAATTATTTAAATTTATAAATCGTAATTACTCGTGACACTGAATAGTCATCTTCTTCAATAGATAGCATTGGGGATATACTTGAGTATTGAGGCGGCGAAATGAACCTCACATTCGGAGTCAGTGAATAATTATAAAATAATAAAATATGTATTGTATTTTTACGAGTGAATAAGTTTTAAAGACTTACCTCTGGAGACATTTTTCCGCTCAACGTTCAGCTAATTGTGAAGAAGCATGCATTTTGAGTTGACTGATGAAATTGACATCATTTTTTGGAATTTTTGAAATTACTCTTTCGTCGCTTATATGTTTGATAAATGTGACCATTTCTTCAGGTGTTTTTGGTGGTGAATCAACTTTGGCGGATTCAATATCAATATAGTTCAAAAACATATCGAATTGTTTTATGACAACTGGCCGTATGATGGTTGACTTTCGAACGACTGTTTCAAATATACACCATTCTAAATATTGCAATTTCATTAAATCTGTACGATTTAGCAATACTCGACATCCATCTTGTGTTTTTGATTCGATGACAAGCATATTTTCCCCTTTATACAGCATACTAGATAGTGAAATAATTTCTGTTTCCAGAAATAAATTTCGCTTGTATTTTTGAGGTAGGTCGAGTATAAAAGATAGAATGTTCCCCATAAGTGAGAATATACGTCTTATAAAATCAGGTGGCATATTTACATATCTCGAAGGAGTGATGACTTGTACTATGGTGTTTAATTCATCTGCAGGATCAAGTCCTACATTCAAAAACTTACGGCCGGTGAAGTCAAGTATAAAATTACTGCAGTCGATGAGATCCGCGGGCGGTGCTGGAGGCACATAAGTGAACGTCTTCTTTTTGTACAGCGCAGCGTTGTTGGCGATAGAACCAGCCATGATTAAAATTATTTTTTGAAAATAAAAACACACTCTTTAAAATCACTGAAATATAAACGTCTTGTCGCTAGAATGGATGTTCAGCTACTAACGAATTTGATCTACAGTATGAAGTGAATACCATTGCTTGCGCTAGTGTCATTGGCTATTAAGAGTTCGCGACATCCTGGCGACCGGTAGGGCACATTAAGAAGACATTTATTTGTGATTATTACTGCCATTTGGCAGGAAATGTCTTTCGATCACTAATGTCCAGGTGGTGTGTGAATATTTTATTGTCAATACGTCTATCAATATAAATGGTTTTGATGTGTGTAGTATTTTTAATTGAATAAGGATACCATAGAGTTCTAAGTATGCAGGTGCAAGCTATATATATATACATAGCGGCTACTAAGAGTCGGCTAAATCATGGTGCCAAGAGCGAATATGATATTTTATATACAAAAGTTATTAATGTGTGTTATTCACTAATAGGCATTTTAATATCGTTAGTGTGCGACATTCTGTCGACCGGCCGGGCACAATCGCATCCTGGCGATGTACGTTCTTAAGGTATTAATATAAAACATATATTAATAAACGCATAAACATTCATAGAGAGATAAAAAAAAAAAAAATATTAAGTAGAAGTATAAAACATATATTAATAACAATACATAGAGAGATAAAAAAAAATTATTAATAAATAATTTTAGAAATAATAATTTTGTTTAATAACATAATTTTATTTTCTAATTTCTCTAACATAAATTCGAATGTATCACCCGTCAAGTCATAAAATGATAAAATCATAACTGTAACCATCTTCCAATCAAATCGGCTATTTCTAGCATCTTCTGAGTTGATTTCACCCATTCTTTCCATTTGTGTTATTCTCCGACCTCTGTATAGTATTTGCATAAATATGTAGTGTTGTGTATGGAGTAATTTTGAGTGAAAAAAAATCTTCCTTAATATTATCAATACAATCGATGATACAAATGTAACATAGTTTTTGATATCATAAAGAATCAATTGAATGTTGTTTGCAGTTTAGTAGACAATTGCTATATAAATAACATGATGGATATTATGTTAACCGGCATATAAGTTCTAATAATGTAATGACTATTGTGCATGATATACATATACAACACCCAACCATGTGAATTGAATGCAATACTGCCAGTATTTAAGAGTTACACCTAGTGTTAATAAATAAAAGTGTATTCATGTGGTGAATGTGAATGAATAGTTAAATCAAAAGAGTATTGTGTGAAATAGTCATTAACAAACCCGCAGGTATATTTTGCATCCTGTGTTGCGGGTTGATTGGATTTGTGTCGTAGATGACCAGATCGAGGTTTCTGGGCGGACGACAGTCGTCACCAACGAACACAGCCGCGACTTCATTTGCGGTGGGCAGGTTGTATCGCCGCTGATCTCGGGTCGCATCAGCGACGAGACGCATTGTAATTGGCCTAGGACGCACGCCTACGGGATCGGCGTCGGCTAAGTCTCTTTCTGCCTGCCACGCCTGACGCATATTCCTGGAAAAAATGAGATGCTAAAATGTGCAAGTATATGTATATGACCCAAAATGTATTAATGCTATTAGTACTATGTCAAAGACTTATAAGGAATTACGTTAGAACAATAATAAAATTGAACATTGTGCAAAATTGTGTACAATTCAACAATTTATGTTCAGTCATAAACAGCCAAGCCCTATTGTTTAATAGTATTCATTCAAGTAATTCAGTAACGATAGTGGGTTAGGTTAGGTTAGGTAGTAGTAGCAAGAGTTTCAGTAAATTCAACAATAGTGCAAACTGTGTTTGATGTACACCGCAATATCATTAACATAGTAATTATCTTATACAATAAAACAATATACATAAATGAGTGTCTGCAGTTGTAATGAGGTTAAAGAATCATATACAACAGGCACGAACAATTGCAAATCATAAAAATTATTGACCGAGGTTGACTAATTCATATTTGCAGTCTTAATGAAAGCAATGGTCTACGTAGTACGTGGAACACCAAATTAATAATTTGCATGTATTATTTCATGTCATTTAGTTTACCCACAATATTGTAGCAACAGTTAAAGTTAATACTTTGTGTTAATACAATTAGTTTATCGGTTAAAGTATGACAAATAATGTTTTGGATAGTTTAGTATTATTTAAAGCATACAACAGCCAATAGGTAAAGAGAAAGGTACCTCTAAAATGTATTTATTCCATGGGGTTGTTTGATTGTGATTCGCTGTGTAAGTAAACACAATAGTTTTTGAATGAGTTTTCTTACCTAAAAGCTAATGCGTACGGATTCCTCTCCCGCAGCATAGTGTCCAAGTCAGTCATCACACTCTCTGACTGATCGTGTTGATTTCTCTGTCTTGCCATGTCGAGTCGGCGGGCGTTGGCCTCCTCCGACTCGATGAAATACAACTCGCAGTATCTCGTCTCTTCGCGGTTAACGGCCACGTCGTTGTTGGTCCGATAATACGCTTGCCTCTGGAGCATAAACACCGTCGGTCCTCGCCCTGGCAAACGTCTGGGGCTTAAGCTGCTGGTAAACGCCGCGAATGCCAGAGCGTTGTTGTACCGACGGATGTCCGTTCGGTATCTACGGCTGTCCTGTGAATCGGAAATCAACAAATTCATCAACAGATACGGGGCAGGAAACAATACACGGTCAGGGGGATGAGGTGACCGAGTGGTCTGACGCGTCCGCTGCGACGCAGCCGGTCGCTGTTCGTTCCTTGGCTACCGGGCGGCATTTTTCTCCGGACAAGTCGCGTTGACCGGAGAACAAGTGCTGCCATCCCCCACCCCCGGGGCATGGCAGAAACCTACGGGTGCCCCATTCGAAATTTTGCCAAAAACAAACACACACGTGTTCCCCCCTACCGTCCCAAAATATACAATACAANAAATTCTGCCAAAAACAAACACACACGTGTTCCCCCCTACCGTCCCAAAATATATACAATACAAACAAACCTACAATACAAATCCTACTACAGCTAATGGCCTCAGTTGCCGAAGCTTAAGATCAATAAAAAAAAAAAAAAAAAAAAATACACGGTCACCTGTAGCAGTCACTTGGCCATTGTTACAGCACGCGGAGAAGGGACCCGCGGTCGTACGCTCGTCGGGGAAGTGACGGGCGTCACAGTGCTGACAGACAGCAGTCAACGCGCCCACGTGTTGACGCTCTGGAAGCGGGTGTGTCACTCCCGCTGGCCGGTCGATCATGGGCGAGCGCTCTCCGGGTCGTTCCACCAGAACACCCGCTGGAATCGGTCCGAACTGTAATTCAATATATTATAATTTTTTTTCTATGTTTCGTAATAAATAAGACCTATTTACTGACCTCTTCGTCGACGTCGAGCACGTCGGCAAACTCGAGTTCTGCTCGAGCTTCGTCCATCCAAACTTCGACCACTTCCACGCCCTCGTCCTCGTCGTTCACCAGGACTTCGACGACCTCCATGGCCTCCCCCCAGTCGACCACCTGGACTTCGACGACTTCCATGTCATCCTCTTCCTCCATCATGACGTCGATGATCTCCACGCCTTCCCCCTCCTTCTCAATGACCTATAAGTGAAGTCGAATTAAGAGTGGAAACAATTTCATTTTAATACATATCATAATGTAACTATTATTAAACCAGGAATTAACATATCTCAGTGTAGTCAGCACGAAACTATGTTTAATAAGAGAAGTCAGTTGTTAAAGATAAAATGTTTTCAATAGTGAATAAAAATATAATATAGTGTTTACAGTGATCCAGTATAACATTGCAAATTGTAAACACAAATATTGAATGCCGTTTAAAAGTTTGGCATTGCAGTGTGCAGGTTTATTGAAATAATAAAGATATTATAAGGTAAGGACTTTAGTTACAGGCCAATTAATTTTAATTATAAATCAAAACTTGAAGTTTAAAAAGAGGGCTGTTCTCAATAACGTTATAATAATTGATTCAAACGTTGTATAGGTGGTGTATGTGTTAAGTGAATTCGTTAAATTATATTATCCGAACTCCATAACTGGATAATGAAGTTAAGTTTATGTGCTGTAGAATATTTATATTATGTGGTTTTATAAAATGGTTTGAATTGTACAGCTATATCTTCTGTATTGATAATGTTTGCTACTTTGCTGAGTAACCAACTGACAAAAATACACATTTAGTTTAATTTGTATGCTGAATACAATGCATTAACTATATAGAATAAATACTAAGAACTGTGTAAGAAAACATATTAGTATTATTGTGCTCATTGGTTGTGATATAAGTGGAAATAAAATTTAAACGAAAGTCTATTGTAACCTGTAAATGGCCGTGGACACTGTGAACACTGAATCGGTGAAATTTCATGTTAGGAACCGTGTAATAAAAGGTATAAGTGTTTTGTTAATTTGTTAGAGGTACATTTAAAAAAAGCTAGTTTAAGTAACTGTGACTCTACTCATTGTGTGTGTGTGTGTGTGTGTGTGTGTGTGTACTGAAACATAATTCCACACAGTTCTACCCAAACAACATTAATATTCACAGGTGTAACAAAATATTCAATTGTAAATTGTGTTCATTTCCAGCAGTAGAACAACACAAATAAGGGGATATACGGTGTGGTTCAAGTTATTTTTGAATGAATAAGAATTAAGAAGTACCTATAACAAAAAAAAAGAAGAAATTCACCGAAAAAAGTTTCATTGGTCGTGTGCTCATACATCTTTGGGTGCTGATTCGATATGCGCTCTACTAACAAGTTTCTGTTTCGGTATGCGCTCTACCAACAAGTTTCTGTTTCAGTATGCGCTCTACTGGAAAATGTCTAAGTCGGTATATTTATATTTTATTAATGATTCTTTATAGACAAGTGTCTGAGTTGGTATGATCTACAGTCGGCATACGTCGTTTTGACTGAGATTTATTTTATATTCATTCAAAAACGATTATTCACGATCTGAATGTCTTCTAACATGCGAGAAAAAGGTCCGGACTGTCTTGACGGTAAAGTCACCAGGAATAGTCATCAATATGGGACTGCAAATGATTAAGAAGAACACCCCTAATTTTCTTCAAAAATTTAATTTTCGAGTTCAACCATGACCTCTCAATGTTTTGAGTGTGGGCTCCTGTATTTGCATCGACATATGAGATTTGGTGATTTACCGTCTTGTAAGACACCTATATGCAGCCCATTCATCAGAATGAATTTCTGATCCTGCCTCGCATTCACGTTCAATTATTGGTAAGAGTGTTTCTCGATCCCGTCGATGTACATAAAAATAACGGCAATCATTTCCATTTTTTAAACCAAATGCCCAGGGGCCATCTACCCTTGAGCCTTGATTTCGGTTATTAATTACTTCAGCATTTATATCTGTCAAGGCGGGAGGAGCGTCACCAGTTAAAAATCTACCCCTATTATACTTCCTTCGACCAGCGAAACGAGCTTCTCATCTGTCAACAGTAATACAATTTAAGGTACCTAAAGATAATTAGAGACTATCGTTATTATTAACAGTTGAAATACCCAACATATTATATAAAACCGAGGCAGATAAAGCATATTATACAGTAATTGCAGTCCAATATCCGCGTACCGAACGTAGACCGAGTGTAGAACACAAAAACCGGTAGAGCGCATACCGAATTAGCACCCATCTTTGTAATATTTGTTAACCTACCAGCGGCCGTGGGATCGGTGCGCAAAAAGCCGTCGGAAAGACGAAACGGACGGGGGAAAAACGAAAAGACCTAGAACGCTTGGGGGCATCACTTTTTGGGATCGAGATCTCGGGCGCCACAGATGGCACACGAAAAAAAAAAACCGGACTCTAGTGACCGTAAAAACGTGTGTGAAACGTGACGGGAGCACGAACGAGGCCGAAAAACGTTCGAAAACTGGATAACGGGGGACAAAGTGGGAATAAGTCGTCGGATTTCGAAAAAAACCGATGCGTCTGATAACGGACAACTCGATAAGGACGTGGCCGGCGGAAGCGGCCTGGTACTGTAGTGCCGGCCAGACGGTCACACAGTAGTCTCTCATTGAACCCCCAGCGCTCGGCGGGACTTTACTCAACTGCTTAGCGTTTTATAGTATGACTAGCTCTTCGAGCGTCGCTGGGGGAGACCCCCACACCCCCCCCGGGGTAGCTGAAAGTGGGTACCGATTTCGGAGACTGGGTAGTCGAAACTATAAAAGTCGCGTTTGTAGGTGGGTGAGAAAATGTCAGAGAAGGTGATAAAGATTTGTGATAATGCGTTTTCGAGGTGCCGTTTCGAAGGCGGGAACATTTGCAAGTCTCGAAATATGTGATTGAACGGTCCAGTCTTGTGCTTTTACGAAAGTCTAAACCAAAGAGTACAACTTATGAGCCGTATTTGAGTGTCTAGCAAGTTAGTCACGCCGAGGAAATACCGATTTCGGAGTAAAGGTGGTTGTAATTAAAAAAAAAAATGTTTGGTTCAATGCCGTGTTCGAGTTCGAACAAAATATAATAAGGCAAATACATACAATGAATTAATCAGCTTTACGGTCATTTTTGTCACCCGCATGGATTACCTGGGATTGTAACTTTAGATAATGTCTGTGAAAACCGTCCTAAAACAATTAACAAATGAACTGCACTGGTGCAACTTTCTTAGACTGCTGACTGTCGTGGAGGACGATACATTTTTTTTAAACATTAAATTAATATATTTAATAATAAAATAAAATGGCGGACAATAATAAATCGTGAGTATACAATTTAATATTTTTCAAAATTATTTTTACTTAATGTTTTTTAAAACACGTTCACCCAGATCGTATTTATTTAATATTAATAGTATACTATATATATTATATTATGTTATTATAAATTTGCGAAGAAAAGCGTGACCTAGTTTTGTGCGCACCGCGTGCTTTTCGTTAAACTAAATATTTTGGTGATTTAAGTTCTTTTTTTTGTTTTTTACACGTTCATTACAGATCGCATTTATTCATTATTAATAATAGTATGTATATTATTATAGTATAATATAAATTTTCGAAGAAATGCGTGACCTAGTTTTGTGCGAATCGCGTGCTTTCCGTTAAACTAAATATTTTGGTAATTTAAGTTCTTTTTTTTGTTTTTTACACGTTCATTACAGATCGCATTTATTCATTATTAATAATAGTATGTATATACGTATTGTTTTATATAATAATATAATATAAATTAATGTACAAACACGGGGTCTAGTTTTTGTGCGGGCCACATGGTTTCTGTAGAACGTGTTAAATATTTTTTCCTACCGTCATATTTCTATGTATCGTCAAATCACT
>NW_019100597.1:3011-3907 GCF_001856785.1 Myzus persicae | reverse complement strand
CAATAATATATGGTGTGTACAACTGACAAAAAACCTAATTTGATAAGAGTTCATGCGCTAGAAAGTATTTTTCTTAACTACACCAATCACAAATGCTGCAATTTACAATCTAAAAATACATAATGTATATTAAGAGTGATTAGAAAAATATTTAATACATAAAATTGAATGCATAAAATATTGTTCTACACTAATAATGATGGAATAGTAATCATGTGCCATGATGTACAAATGTACATACATACAATTATATATTATATAACTCTTACACACAAATAAAGTAATATAGTATTGATATTGCTTCAACAATTTCTATAACTATAATTTCAATGAACACTCTCTTGGCTAGTTCTTCCTGGTCAAAAACCTCCAGCGTCACACAGTCATGTCCCTTGTAGATGTACTTGTAGATGTACATGACGCTCTTTATGGAAGAGTACACCTCGACATTGATGTGTGCGTCGTACTTTGCCAGGAGGTAAGGGTTGTGAGGAACTTCGTACTCTTTGCCGACCTCGTGATTTTTCAAAAGAACCACTTGACCGTCGTCCGGTCGTCGGTACTTTGGGTAACCGCCGTCCGAAACATACACAGTTTCCTCTGCGTATGGTTTCGGGTAGTCTTTGGAGCAACAGTTGTCCACCATGCACGGACACTGTGGGTTGACCCTTCCACAAGGCCCGTGTATCATGTGCGACGTGACGCACGTGTGTAAGCGGCTGTTGGTTTCCGGGTCCGGCAGGTAGGCGCAAACCAAGTCGTTGACGTCCTCTGCCGTGCGCAACTTACTTTCCTCCGCCTGGATGATGAGTATGTGCGCGTGGGGCAGACCGCGTTTCTGAAACTAACTGGTGTACACGTAAGCAAGGACATTACCAAACACACGATTAACAGTT
>NW_019100597.1:0-2519 GCF_001856785.1 Myzus persicae | reverse complement strand
GATAACGGATGGCCAAACGGTAACTCGCAAACTCCCTGATACTGTTACGGTTGCGGACTTGATTTCGGCGGTTGCCCTCTTGCCTCAACCCGAAATGCCAACCGGCTTCGCCGCTCGGGAACAACAGCGGATACAACATTGGATCTGCGTGACACGACCCTTGTGGAATGTAATAAATTGTTTATATTATTTTAAGTGAATTACTTAATGCAGCCGAGTTTAGGTCATGGGGTTGTTTATAGTAATTACATGTCATTTGTAGAGCCACAGAAGTAAGGTATGTCTTAAAAATTCAAAATTCTGAATAAAATATATGTTAAAAAATTCAACGGACGGTGTGTGGAACAACGATGCAAAGAATTGTATGTAATGTTCACTTCAGTGTTGTACATATACATAACAAAATTATAAAAAATCAAAACAATGATGCAAAATTTAATCAAGGCGAATCAGCAAAATTGCTTCCACTACATAAGGCGACGTCTGCGACGGGAGCGGGGCTGTTCAGTTTTTGGTTCCCTCATGATTGTGGCTAAAAATCAGTTTTTGACGTTCCTTTTTTTTATTTGTTTTTTGATATTCTTTAATATATTATATTTAATTCTTTTAACCAAGTGTTACTGTTTTTCTTTACGACTATTTTAGAATATTTTATCTTGTGTGTAAAGAGACGTTGGCGATGGAAAACACTTTTGAAAAAGATAGTAAGACATTGTAATACTTACTTTATCGTCCAGTACTCGTTATCGTGGTCCGTCGAGAAAGAGTAAGACTTTGCCTAGGTTAAAGATATCTCACTCTCAAACATTTAGTACTCGTTATCGTGGTCAGTTGTTAGAGAGTAAAGTAACTTTAGAGTTGTATTGTGTAAAACCTGTTTGGACCTCATTTAATTATCTTTTGTGCAGTATTCGTCATCGTGGTCACCAAAAGAATAATTTAAATAAAGTTCATACAGCAGGTATCGATAATTTACTTGTTTGACGGTTAGAGAATCGGAAACCGAAAGATATCTGTTTTATACGTCAAGCCTTTGCGTGGTGTATACGACAAAGTGGCGCCCAACATAGGCTCGATACTTCACGGGACTACCCCGAAACATTTTCTTTTATTTTTATTTTTATAATTTGTTCACATTTATATACGATTGTTCGTTTTTTTTTTAAATTTTATTTAAGTATAAACATAGTGAATAAGTGCATGCTCCATCCGTAGTGTACATATACAAAAAGTATAAATGTTTAACCAAGAAAAATCCAAAGAATAATCACCACAGTCCGGAAAAATAAGGTATTAATAACAATAAGATAAAAAAGAGATATAAATAATTTTTACAATAAATAAAAAAAATATACTAACATTTTTATGCCTTAATGAATGATTTAAAAGATACAAAGTCGGAAATTTCAATTACCATTAATGGAGCCACGGATATTTACATTCTAAAAAAAGAAGATCTTATAAAATATTGTAAATCAAAAAAATTAAATTCATCATGTAAATTATCTGATTTAAGATCTAGACTTAGTAAGTACATTAGAGGTATTTTAAACTCAGATGACATAGAAAATACCTTGAGCAACGAGGAACGTATAGAAATCTTAAATAAATCAATATCCGAAAAAATTGATTTTGAAAAAATCGAAAAAGAAGCAGGCCTATCTAATTTAAGTCCCGAAATATCTCAAACTAATACTGAAATCACAGATAAACCCCTATACACAGATAGAGACAGCTTAGAATTATTTGACAATTTAAACAATAGAGTTAACATATTTTCAAATAAAGTTCAAAGCATATTAAATTCATCCGAAATAAATTTTTCCGAATCCCAAAAAGAAACTAATGACTTAATATGTTTAGATACTACCAATAATCTCGAAAATACAACAGTATTCGAAGGTTATAGGTCCGACGTCAATAATAAAAATAATATATCAAATAATCAATCATCATATACACATAACACACCAAATATGTTTAACCAAGGTTCTGGGAATAAATATATGGTAATAAAACCGGATAGCTTTTCCGGAAAAGGGGATATTAAATTTTTTTTTAAACAATATGAAAAGGCAGCAGAGGTAAATAATTGGGACGATAAAGAAAAAATAAAATTCTTGTCAATATTTTTAAAAGGCACTGCAAACACCTTTTTGGAAAACTTAGAAAATATAAAAAAAGATTGGACATGGGAAAATTTAAAAAATGAATTTCTTAATGAATTTCAACCAATAGGATATTCTATACTTTTAAAAAATAAATTAAAAAATAGAAGACAGGAAAATTCAGAAACAACTACGATTTGTGTAGACAGGTAAATAAAAATATGAATGAGGAAGATATATGTATATATATATTAAAGGGACTAAAGGAACCAATCTTAAATGCAATTTCCCTACATGATAATAGCAATTTAAAAAACATAAGAGAAAACTTAAAAAAATTTGAATTAATGCAATTTCGAATAAATTCAAGGGATACAAATCAAAACGAATATACTAAAATATTAAATGAAC
>NW_019100596.1:0-39079 GCF_001856785.1 Myzus persicae | reverse complement strand
ATTATATATATATTATATATTTATATATATACAATATACCTAGCAAATGTAATTGATAATAATTTTGTTATCAAAATATCTGCGGCAGTAAAATGCGCGGTAAAATGAATAAGTTTTGAATCGGCCAATGAAAATGGGTTATTCTGTATGCAGTGCCGAGATCATGTACACTTTGTTAATATGCTATCTGGAATGACCCACATCGCCAGCTCATACACACAGCCATATAGCACTCTCTCATCTATTTTAAGAATTCTATAACTGTAGAACAAAAAACTAATTTTGACAAATATTGAAACATACATCATACTTATAATCTAAAATAAAAATTCAAATTTGTAAATATTTTATACAACAAAATGATTATTTATTTGTCCCGTGTTCTAATTTCTAAGAGAGGAGCAGTTGTCTCATTGTCTCCAATAACGCTCCGCCTCTGCAGTTTAGACAGCAGAGCAATGCAGCTGAATTTCAGTATCAAAGAGATACACATTTGCATCGCTGGCTAAAAAGTTTGAACCTCTATATTAGGGGCATTAGTAAGATTTATTACATTTGTAAAGTTGTGATAATATAATGTATAGCATAAACTATTAAAAATGAACACTCATTTTAATTATTTAAAAAGGTATGATATTTGACAGTATAACTTTTTCTTTCAACCTCAAGAAAGTAATAGTAATCAGTAGTTACAAGTATCAAGCAACAAATTTATTTCAATTCAATTTTCTAAAGGATTTTTCCAATAAAGTTGTAATAAACTGTCTAAACAAGTAGTATCACTCTGAAGTTTGGCTATTTTAAGACATACATTCAAAATTTGTTGTGTACAAGGAGTAGGAATTTTGATTTGTGTTTATGAAATACATTTAAAGTTTAAACACAACACAGGAATAATATTTTTTTTAAATATATATTTATTATAAAATAGAATTATTAAACTTCATCTATGTAAACAAAGTTTATAGATACTATAATGTACATAAATAAAAATAGCATTAAAACGTCTATTCTCTCTATATAAAATAAAGAAGAAAATATATATCGTACAGAAAAATGTTATATTGTTATTTTGGTATTTGACAGTATAGTGACAGCCGACAGGGCGAGTAAATGCTTGTTTACTTTATTTATAATATTATAACATAATAAAAGTAAATTGAAGTAACACAGAGAACAAATAAGAAGGGTATACACACAACTGCACACATGAAAACTACAGTTTCCAGTTAATGAGTTTTTTCTTATTAATTATTGATAATAGTAGTAGTCTGTACTATAAGTTTATTAACAATTTATTAGATAAAATAATAATATTTTTTTTCATTTTGCGTGCATACAATAATAAATTACAGAAACATCAAACCATCATTATACATGTACGTCTTCTTTCTAATGTCTATTTTACTAGTGTTTTTCCACAAATTCGTACAACGTGACTGGTATATGTCCAATGAATGGTATACGGTTTTTGCGTATGGCGCGGGCAGCGTGGCATGCCAAAGATGTGTGGCACAGCGGGTTATGCGGAGTGGCTTTGCGCATGTCACAGAACGTGCGACCAGCTGCATTGACAGAATCGTAATGCGCTCCACCCCCCAACAGTAGTTTGATGGTAGTCATATCTTTAGAGGAGACTAAATGGAGAGGTGTATTACCCTCTTCATCACGCGCATTGGGGTCAGCGCCAATTTTGAGCAACGCTCTCAGCAACATAGACGCATCTTCAGGGCTGACGGATTGGGGATGCCGGGATGTTGCCAGAGCAGTTTTACGAGCACTTGCCAAATGAAGAGCAGTCTGACCGAGGTGTCCAAGAACTTTACACTTGTTCAAACGGTACAGCAAGCGGTGAGTCAGGTGAGAGTGATCATCGTTCCTGATCAATCTAAATACCAAACGTAAGAGAGAATAAAAATATATTTTATCGAGTACTACTGCATAAGCATACTAAATTTACTAAAAAAAACATAAACGTACTTGAGAGCCATATTAAAGAGATCCAAGGAAATGAGCAATAATCTAGGAGATAAATCGAACGACGATGGCAGCACTTTGGGTTCACATAATTCATTGACAGCTTTAACCAGGACTTGAATGATGTCCTCGAAAGTCAAGAGTGCTGGAACTTGTCTATAGCCGTTGTTGTCGTTGGTAGCGCATGCGTCAGACATGAAAGAGAAGAGTTCGGCAAAGGAGAAGAATGAAGAGACAGTCATCTGGTGGCAAGACTCAAGAGAACCTCTTTGGATGTCTAAGGCATGATTCCACAGAGATATACATCGGGTAAATTTGCCAGCGTCAGCATACACAGCGCCTCGATATCGCACATAGTAACTTGTGTCCGGATGCGTAGGACCTAGAATCCGTTCTCTCACTAACAAAGCCTGGAAAAGGGAAAACATTAAAAAATAATGAAATTTTAACAGAGAGAAAAATGTTCAGAGCCCCAAACCAACGTGGGTGGGTGCTGGTCGGTGAGATGGGCGGAAATGACTTACCTGCATCCTCATCTCGTCAGGTTCGGACAACAGTTCATTGAGTTCCTCGTGATTTTTCACTTCTTGGGCCCATTCGTAAGCTTCGATCGGCAGTGCGTTGTCCGGTTTCGGTATGTCCAGTTCGTCGTCGTCCTCGCTGAACCTCAGATCCATGGCCTGTTTCCACAGGTCGAAACCGCCGATCAAGTCTCTCCTCTTATCAATGTATGTGGCACCAAGCAGTTCCAGGGCTTCGATCTTCTCTTTGCGCGACACCAAGTTGTTACTCTTAACCAGGTAATCGACGATGTCCGCGTGACCGGTAACGCACGCGGCCAACAGCGGTGTCATCCCTATAAATATAAACAGAAAACACGAACGAGAATTATTATTTATCACCTACTCAAGGACGATGTGGTCGGTTCTTTTTTTGGCACTCGTTCGCCCAATTGCGCAGTACTATTTTTACTGCTAAAATAATATTACATGTGGTACCTAATAACATATAATACAAACGAGCGGCACTAACCATAAGAATCTACTTCCATTTTGGCCCCGTTGAGTATGAGCATTTTGAATATGTCCAGGCTACCCGATTCGGCACAATCGTGCAACGCAGTGTTGCCTTTGACGCTCTTTTTGTTGATATCGGCTTTTAGGGCCAGCAGGAAGTTGGCGATTTTGTAGTGGCCTTTGTAGCAAGCGATCATCAGGCACGTGTGACCATGACGGTTGGATACTTCGATGTCTGTGGAAATGGAAAAACAAGATCTTAAGTCGAAAGCGGTGAAAATACCATAGTCAGGGAAAAATTAAGCCATCGACTATAATTTGCGTGAAACACGCGTAAATTGAACTACGCACGACATCTTACGACTCATAAAAAGTGATTACGACGCCACTTAGCCGCTATAAAAATTACATCAAAATAATTTGTCCAGGTAACACACACAATACGCTTTTCTCCCAAACTATTATCTGCTATTGAATCGGCGCAGCCGAAGAAATGGTAATTAGACGACTGAGAAAAACAACTGTTTGTCGTTCCCGCAGTTAATAAATTTCACCTTTACGGCGACGGTTAAACAGGCGTGTGCATGGTGAACGTCGCATGTACGCGGAAAATTCCATAATTATATTTCACACAATTTATTACATTTGTCCGCGTCGCAAGTATTATAATATAATATTGATAATGTGTGCATTAGTGCTGTTGAAAATTTCAAATTTGTTTTTAATTTTTAGTAACGCGATTAGGTTAGGCGTTAATCTAAAACTCACACCCAAGTACGATCAAAGCGGAAATTCAATAGAATAAAAATCGAAGTGGTATAAATTCGCAATAAGTGGATGTCGCCATGTATGCGCGTTAATTTTTCTCTCTGGCCCACGCGCAACATACAAAATTGTACGTGCACAGTAATGATTGTAATCATAATAATTTCTAAAATTAGAGTGAAATGACCTCTTATAAAATTTAAATCTAAGATTATTGTCCTGGGCATCTTAGTCATTTTATTATATGTTAATTTTAAAAGGAGTTATGAGTATTAAAAAATTGTAAATTGTTTGTACATCATGCGCTGACATCCTCTTAATAGTTAATGATTATAAAGATGGACCACATTTCGACTCTCCCGTTTCTAAGAGTATACACACAAATACACAATGCGCAAAGTAATAGGCACAAAGCACTAGTCACTAGTGTATAATAACGCAATTGTATTCGGTTAATTACCACCAGAAAAATAGGACATAAAAATAAAACACTTAAGTTGAAGGTAGGTTCGAAAAGGACTGTTTTCATGATACAAAAATATCTATATTTATTCCTACGTACTTAATACTGACAAATCTTTACACGATAAGAATTTTTAAATTAAGTTTGGATTATTCTTTTTATCTTACTAACAAATTTTAATATCTAAAGCTTGAAAATATAATACAAGATTCTTTATGAGTTATTGTAATGTTACCAGAATTAAAAAAAAAGTTAAAAAGTAAATCCATGCTCGTCAAAATATATTATCGGTGAGAATTATACGCATAGAGATGGCAATTGTCCGCTAACTATTTCAAAAACCAACAGGTGGTATTAATTGACCTAGTCACCTAGAGTATTCCGACTTAGTAGACGGGCTAGAGAAATTCAAGTACAAATTACGCTCCTCCGTCCGTGAACTTTTTTTTAATGTCGTTGTACAAGTCATGCTAATCATGCAAATCGTGAATATTTGAAATGAACCTTCAAAGGTCCGTACACACTGCATCTGCGGCGGTAAATTGTGACCGAACACAATTCACTGCTATACCATTGCAAAGTGTGAGGTTCTTACTATACTATACTGTACTTAACGTTCACAAACATAAATAAATTTTTTTTTTACTTGTGCCAATATGTATAACTATTATACAATAATAATTAATAACACATCGTGAGTCGTGACACGTGAATGCGTCTATGTGCACGCGATCTCGTGACAATAGATCTGAAATCTAGAACCCCCGCTCCGGGACATTTTTTGGGGAGGTCGACAGGGTGGTAAAAATAATGTACACGAAAGAATGTCAAACACACCTGCACCGTGTTCGACTAGATATTTCACGATCTCGTAGTGTCCGTCGAAGCATGCTGCGCGCAACGGCGTCGAATTCGTTTTGGTCGTAGAATTCACCACGGCGTCTTCTCTGATCAACAGTTTGACTATGTTCAGATGTCCAGCAGCGGCCGCACACCATAGCGGTGGCGCTCCCTCTATTGTTTCACCGTCAAACATAACTGCGAACAAAAATTAAGGATTAAACAAAAATGTCCGTCAATAACACCGTTATAACCTGTAATCACTTATAATAGAATAAAATGTGTTGCCTAAACACTTGATTTTTTTGAATGTCGCCGATTCATTTTTGGACATTTTTACAAAATTTTTATCGAATCCTGGCGTAATAATAAAATAAAATAAAACCATCTTTATTAGGGTGCATTTTCATATTACATCGGTATTTCTTTTTTTTTTTCTGAACATAGTATGATTATGATTAAATCGTAATTGTTAATTTCCGGCGATTACGCTCACGGTATTTTTATAATTGCGTTTGTCGTGAAATAAAATTACCATACACTCCCTTCTTCCCAAAATCCACAAAAATGTTTAAAACAACACATTTATATGTGATAAAACATATAGTATTATACATGAGGTATAAAATGTATACCTGAATACAATCGGTAAGCTCTACAAGCCAAATATCTACTCAAGGAATGTTTTGTAGCATTTTAATTATCAAATCCCATTCAAAGATTTACATTTTTGTTTTATTTATACTTTCATTAGCAATTTAGTTTTAAACTATGAAGTTAAAGTCCATTCTAAATCTATTATTGTTATCAAACATTCAAAATAGGCATTGTCAAATCTCCCTCTCCGGCACACACACAACAGAGAGTATTAAAAAACCGATCGTTCCGAATGAAAAAAAAAATGGTAGAACTATATTTATAACTTTAAGAGACATATTATAGGATCGCTAAATTTCAAACAAGCTACGAATTCAATGGTGTCCCGCACTAGGTAAATGTTTGGCACCAAACGCAGAATGATGAAAAATTTAGAACAATTATATGATCACCGGTTAATATTAAAAAATATTATGAGTAATAACGGCGATCAAAGATATAATTAAATCTTTGACCGCGGTAATAACACACAAGGGCGTTACACGCGGAACAGTGCATGTGGTGGTCGGTTCAACATTTTCGTCACTTCGGACAGTAAAATCGTATAAAATGAAAAAAAAAATTCCAAACAAAATCGTTTCGACACAAAACCGGGTCTGCGGTCTCGGCGGTACTCAAATGTTACAATACTATATTACGACAGTAAACCGAAATGAATAATTAAATAACGAACAGACCGGTCGACACTCGCACTATTATAATAATACTATTCTGTGCTACGACGACTACGGCAGCAGCTGACGCGCACTAAAACATAATATAAATAAATACCACAGGCGCGAGAACCGTTGCATGTCGAAACACGAGGCTAACCGAACGGACGTGCACAGACATGTCTGCAGTCTGAACTCTGTAGACCTCGGCCGCCCGCGCCGCAGACCTGCGCTTACATGCACACGTTGCATATTTGCATACGACATACCACCGAAAGAATCTCCGGTGAAAAAGATTACTTGTCATCGATCATTTTTTCGTATTCGGTTTTTTTTTAACTGGTTGTTTTCGTGTCGGTTCAAACTCTAATAAATGAAACGCGTTAACTGCCAGTTAATAATTATTGATACATAACTGGCGCAATATTATTAAATCGTATTGTATTTGTTTTTTATTTAATTTATTTATGACTGACAATCAAACATGTTTATTCTTTGACGAGGGAAGAAGATGTTACCATAATGTTTATGCGTACAAATCGTAACTAAATGCACAACGACTGTTTCCTCATAAATCCATTGGTCACGACTCGCGAGCCGCAACTGATAAAAGTAATATATTATGGGTAGGCAGTAGGTACTTCACTACTTCAGTACAGATTTAATATAATTCATACTTATAGGAACTACACTTCAACGACACAAGAAAAACTATAGGTCAAGAAATGTAAATCTCTTTTTAATAGTAAAAAACCATTGAACAAGTACCTATAAGAATAAACAAAAAATTATTTTAAAAATGTATGATTCTTCAAACCGATACTAAAATTAAATTAAATAGTAGACATATAAAATTAACAATTGTTTTAATAGTCTATGACTGTGTGAGATAGGATAACCTTGTTATGAGTTTATGACAGATAAATTATATTATCACAAAAAACCAATTTATGACCTTTTTTGATAATGAGAAAAATGTATGAAGTGAATGTTTTGTACAATTATATGCCTTTAAACTTTAAAGATACATGTTTCATGGAAAAATAAAGTGCCGAAATATTGATGCTGGCAATAAAATATTTGTAAGTAAAACTACCAATAAATATTTTTTGTTGTTTATTACTTTTTACTTTTTTTACTTTAATATATCAAAATAATAACTATGTAACAATCAATTTCTGTACAGTAAAAACAGTATCTAAATAGCTTTAAATAATAATATAAACAATAATTATTCAAAACAATTATGGCAGCAAGTTAAGTTAACTACATTTATGTAATTATAAGCAAACAGTAGATATTATTTTAATCATAAATTATAATATTGATTGTTAGTATTACATCATTTAACATTGAATAAAAATTAAAAAGATTAAAAAATAAGTTTTAGCAAATTGGTTTTGTTAAACTTAAATTTTCTATACATGGGTTAAAGTGGAAAACTAATAGATGACATCCTCCTAATAGTTTGAGAAATAATGAATGTCTTAATATGTTAAATTGATCATCTAGAAAAGATTAACAGTGTGTGAAGATATAACTATTGAAATAGGTCTGATAACTTTATAAGTATAGTTTATTTTTATTTTTTATTTCAACTTTGTTATTACAATTAGTTTCAACAGTAAGTAAATAAGTAAAGTTATTAGTTTATTCTTTAAACACAGACCTTATTAAGATATATTTATTAAAGTATTAAATAATTTGTTCTTTCAATGTTAGATTAATGTTCATTTATTTATTTATTACTGTTATCAGTCAAGACAGCTGCTGTACACATTTTTTTTAAAATAAAATTACAAATGAAGCTATAGTTTAGAAATATAATGATTAATTAATAAGCCCACACTTAATAATTTATTGGTGTATCACAAAGACTTTATAATTATAACAAATAAAATGCAAATATGTTTATTACGTGTTAGGACCTTAAAATACAGACTGCATAAATACACAACATCTAACAAAGCAACAGACATCAAAATCTGTGTCCATGAATTACTTTGAAATTTATATTTTGTTGACACATCTAATCTCTGTACAAAAAGAAAAAATATTGTTTTTAAATATATATTCTAGGTAATTTATAGGTTCTATAAAAATTCATAAATTTATCATGAAGCCGATTATACTCGTGTATTTTTTTTATTTAAAGATTATATGCAAATACTTAAGATAAAATAGAATCAAATGAATCATTACATTTATTTATATTATTAGTAATTTAAAAGTAAATACTTTTGTAGACTTGATAAATTTAATAATTATAAACGAAAAAATTGGAATTTTATAGTGCAATCAAAAGATGTACCTAATACTTCAAAAGATTATGCATCAAGCAATGATTAATTTATTACCTGAGCCTGTTTGTTCGATATCGACTTTGTGTCTTTTGATTAAGTACAAGGCTATATCGTAGTGGCCGTGTCTGCAGGCCATCAGCAATGGCGTAGCGCCAAGTGTTGTGGTTTTCAACAGTTTGGCATTTTCCATCGCTGATTTGCCTTCCAACAGCAACTGAAAACAAACATATTAAGGTCATTTATGGTGAAACTGAATTTTATCATATTCCATAAACAATTAATGGAGACAATCAAGACTTTTAAACCCTAAAATTGGCAAGCATTTGTCACCACCAGGAAGTAGAGTTCAGTCACGTTTTTAAGTTCTATAAGTGTACTATAGCTTATAAGGTAGGGTCAAGGGAACGGGCTACCTGCAACTAGACTTCATCGATAAATAAATACTTCCATACATGGTACATTTGTGGTCATTTCATACAGTTCAAGGCTGATCCAAATAAATTACTGAGATGAATTTGATAAAAAAAAATCTTATTTATTTGAAAAAGAAAAAACACGTTTATGAGGATAATTGAACATGTTTGATGATTCCGACGAGACAAAGGAAGAGAAGTAAGAAAGAAAGGAGACAAAGCAGCACATTTATTTTTTCAAAGTAAAATGTAGTGGGATATTGTCATATTGATAACTTACATGTGCACTCAATTCAGACATTGAACTCAGTTATCCTACTTATATTGTAGATAATATTGATGACAGTCTTAGGAAGATAAATTATAATAAATAAGAAGATAATTTTTATTTCCATACCTTATATGAAACACTCACATAATATACTTATGACATAACATATGTAGATTAGTAGATAGTTGAACACTATTGTTCAATATAAGCTAGAAATTGTGAATATAAAACCTGTTTAATGTTCTAGAATAATGAGATATATACTTATAATAGTACCTAAAACACATAGTTACCTACTAAAACAAAATTAGATATATTTGAAATATTCATTTTAATTAAACTAGATAATACCCATGTGTAATTTAGTTTTAAAATAAGTATTATTGTTATTATTTTTTTTTGATGATAAAAATATAAAATTTACTTTAGAATCACATTTTAGAGTTTATTTAAAATTATAAGAAATTGGATATTTTAAATCAGCTTATATTTTGTTAATAAATTAGATTTATAAATATGTAGGATTATACATAAAGTACCTTATTTTAACACATTTTACAAGGATATTATTTTACCTTGAAATAATTAATACCCATTTAAAATTTACCATTAAAATCTCGATTAAAATATTAAAAATACAAGAATATTTTTTTAGCATTATTTTAACTAGAATGTTTTCAAATTAATAATTTATCACTAATTAAAAATAAATGTAGCAAATTGGTCATAAATGTTTGACGACTTGAGAACATTTGAAAAAAATATAATCAAATTAAAATATTAATTACATAATTATGAACAATTTAGATTGATTTAGATTTTTAGATTTTTGTGAATGGTTTGTTTATTGATTATATTTTGTACATTTATTAGAATGACTACAACACACTTAACTGCTAGATATTTTAGATTGGGTGATAAATTGATAAGCTAACTTGATTTAATTTGGATCAAAGTCATATGTGTTGACTTGAAAATACTGTAAAAGATACTTAATATAAAATATCATAATTAAGTAATATAATGAAATTCTACTTATAATAGACAAGTAAAGTTTAATAATAATAAAAAAAAGATATCAATAATATTAATTTTGTTAGTTTTCATTGTTTTATTTCAACAAAAAATATACTACATAGATCAATGATATAAATGAATACATGATCACACTCTATAGAGTGTAGACTGTTGAAGCAGTACAAAAAATGTTGACCTTGGTATTGAACTGTCCACATATGTTGACTGTGAAGTGTGTTTTATTCCTACAAAGTTGTGAATCACATCTAATGTCATTCTACCTTTCACTTCCTAGTCACTGCCATAGAAAGCTTTAATATTATTAACATGCATACTGTGAACTTAATTTTATTTTATAGAATTATAGTTATTATAATTAATTATTGTTGATAACTGTAATTTTAATGGAATTATACAAAGGATTTGTATAAAAATAATTATAATGTTGTTAT
Source organism: Myzus persicae (assembly GCF_001856785.1). Classification (NCBI taxonomy): domain Eukaryota; kingdom Metazoa; phylum Arthropoda; class Insecta; order Hemiptera; family Aphididae; genus Myzus; species Myzus persicae. Next base: position 28,252 of record NW_019100596.1, on the reverse strand, counting down.
AATCCATATTTTGTAATCCATTATGGCCTTTCTTATCTACTTGGTTTATTTTAACATGTAAGTTAAATGATAGCTATAATACATAATAGCATTGATTGTAAATACTAATATTGTTTATAATCAGTGATAATAGTTATGGGTACAGTACTGTACACTTATGTGCGCCCAAACAGCACAATTTATTTAAGGAGTTCAATTTAATAAAAAAACCATTTAATTGTTAGGTAAATACAAATACAGCAAAACTTCCACAGCAGGATTTGTATGAATCGGTAAAATAACTAACCGCTACTAATCTCCTCAATGAAGTATTTTTGAGAAGTACCACAAAATGTATGCAATTATATTTAAGAGGAGACAGTACCCGCATCTCCAGGAACGACCTAACTGACTAACGCATAGTTTATCAAAATGTAAGTCCAGCAGTTTCAATTTTGTGTTGTTAGATTAAATATTAAAGTGAATTGAAGTATTGTCAAACTTAAATATAAGAATATTATCTGTATTCTCTCATTGGATTTTCACAATATTTTAATTCTTAAGTGAATTATAAGTATGTAAAATACAACATATGTGGGTACGACATGTGTAACAAATTTCTATATGAAGCAATATACATTTTTTTTTTTGTCTACGATGACTTTGTAATATGGAAGTTACAATGTATTTATATTAATTTATATAAATATGGATGTATAACAACACAATCTATAAAATGAGATTGGTTAAAGAGAACAACAGGTGTAACTGAAATTACTTCATATAATATATATTAATGAAAAAAATAATTCCTTTTGTACATTGGTGTCGAAAGAACAGATTATTATGTTAAAATCTATTTTATGGTTTGTTTTATGTATTGAAGGATAATTGAAATTTATTTTTTTGTTTCCTGGTTTTAAATGGTGAGTCAACTGAAAGATATTTTTTAAATTGGTAAATTACATAGTTTTACTCTGTTATATTGTACATGAGATCATAATTTAACATGCTTTACAGAAAAGATTATAACTACTTAAAAGTTAAAACATAGGTATTATGTGTTATATTAGTTAATAATATAAACTACAGTATACAATTAAAATATCTATGCAATTTCAGTTTGCTTAAAATATAATAATTTATATAGGTATTTATAAAAATATACCTACTTAGTTGTCATTTTTTGTTTTTCAAAATGTAAGTTTCAGTCAATAATTTACTGAATATATAAATATTAAAGATAAGTATATTTTAGTATGTATAATTACTTAATTACAAGCCTATTTTAGTATACAAGAGCGCTGTATACATTTTTTTTATTATCCAAGTTCAAAATGTTATAATCATAATTATTCTTCAATCAAATTTTGTTAAGTACAACTTTAACACAATGATTGCAGTTTTTATTTAATTAAATAATGTACATAATTTCATCTGTTATTCTTAAAGCTGAAGTACTAAATGTTTAGTTGAAACAAATAAAGATTATGATTTATAGTTTACATTTAACAAATTAAAGGTGTGCCGATGTTTCTGATGTGGCCTCTTCAAAAACGTACATCACATTCGGTAGCATAATCATTTTTGTTTTTTAATCTAAGTTTGCTGATTATATTTATTCAATTGTTTATGTAATACCGTCTATATTTTGCCAATTAAGAAAACTTATTAGCATTTAGCATTGACGGTTGATGATTCGGTTGATAAGTAGGAATTTAATGTTGAACATTTAGGATTGACTATAAATTATAATATTGAGATAACAGGGACATTCAATTTCCAACTGGAATGTAGAAAAGAATGTTTTGTTCAGTAAAATTGTGCGACACACTAAGTCATTTATAAATAATTAAATTTTATTTTTATTTATATTAAAATGATATTAACTGAATAAATAAAATAACGCCAAGTAATTATTCTAATTAATCTGCATGATTTTAAAATATAATCAATATATTAATTTTTATTTTTAATATTTTAGGTCCCAGGAGAAAAAAATAAGTAGGAACTGAAATTCTGGTAACCGTTATTAGAATAACTCTACAGAAACTTTATAACTGGGATATTTATTTTAATATTATCGTGTTATGGGTCGAATTATAATGTTGATTTAATGTAAGCAACCTCGTAGTTGGTGGTGGACGATGCTTAAATAATAAAAATAATTATAATTTGTTTACTAGAAAATCGAGGGATAAATATTTACGACGGATTATATACCTACGTAAAACTAAGTATTCAACTGATAACTCCACATAATATTATCATTGAATTAGAATAAATATTTATTGTAGAACAGGAAGCGGGCAAAACATAGCAAAACGAATATAATACAACGAAATAAATTTAAAAGGGTTCGAATGGAATTAAAAATGCATATGACAAGTCACAACAATGTCTGGTTTTATTATTTCTCACAATTTGATAAAATAGAACGAAATCATACTGCGGACGTTAACACTATTTGAAAACAGCAACACATTTGTTTAATTGACGTTAGCACAATAAAAATCAATCGTGTATAAAGTAGCAGGTACCACGCTACACAATATATAATTGTAATGTTGTAATAATGTAATGTGTTTCAAATTGAAAAACAAATTTAATTCGTTCAGCTGTGCGCAATTTTTTATTTTCACACAGCGAATAGTGTATTTTTCCCATCCCATGTCCGCCGCCTTCACCCGTCATTTGCGTATTATTTTATATCAGCGATGGTTCAAATAATATACAATTTCAATCATGATTCAACAAGACGCAAAAACGAAACAAGGAAGCAAAACATAATATTACACAGGTATTGTCGTGTAACAACCTTGCCAACGACCAAGCGCAATAATTATCAGACGTACAATATACTCGTATATAGCAGTGTTTATGCCAAGAAGCCCGGAACACGTGCGAATTCAATACACGTGTGTCGTAGACCCTGCTACACAAACACACACAAATACACAAAGCGTATATTTGGGTAATAATTTATTTTACCTGTACTGAATATCCCTAAGCATTACCAAAAACGGTTGAGTTATAATATTAGCTCAACAACTTTTCTTTGTACCAATAATATGAGTATTTGGATTTGGTATTGCATGCACACATAAATAGTGTAGTATTAATAATATACTTATTTATTTGTAATATTACCTCTGACTCAGTTTACCAAAACAAACAAAGGACACGCGCAACACTATTTTTTATTCTCTAAACTATTAAAAACTCATTAAATTTTAGTTAAAGCTACGAAGTAGCCTCGATAGTACCTAGCATTAATTGAAGCACTCGTAAAATGCATAATAATGCATTATACATTATACATTTATGCACACATCGAACTAAAATGTTATATTTTGTGTAACGTCAACTATATTATTTGGTTGAATTTAAAGAAAAAAGGCTTGTGAGTCACAGATATAGTGTCATACTATTATTTATAATATTCTCGTGCCAATTCGTTATATTTTAATGTAAGAAATTATCCAATACATGGGTAACATGTACCTATTATACATAATATTTTAATATTAAGAAATAATACTAAAATTTGAACAACTCATTTTAATTTACAACGAAATATTTTACTTAGCTATGTTCATCAGCAAAAAACAATAAGAAACTAGGGATAACAAAGAAAGTAGAGGGACAGGTCAATTTGGCAGAAAGTTGCGCAAGATGTCGTGTTCCAAGTATATTTTGTAATACCTACGAAAGGTGCATTATAAAAGTCGTCTCGAACTTAGTCGACCGTACAATAATACACTAATATTGTCAGATTACAATTTATTATATTATTTATTTACAAGTCGTGTATGTTTTATTTTGTATGTTTGTACCAATACGAAGAATTTTAGTTTCTTTGTTTCAAAATACACACAAATTCAGCGGGAAAGAGTGATAAGAGTAGAAAATGGAACGATCATCGCGGAAACCGTTATCGAGAATTTGTAATAAAAAGATCAGAAATAGCCGGTTATAGTCACTGTTGTGGAAAGCAGAGTAATGTTAATGCATAAATAATATCAAACAGTGGGAATAAAATGTTGGGGCCATTATTTTTTTACTAGGTATGCCTAAAACAAACTGTAATTTAACTTTTAACTAAATAGTTAATACAAATTACAATAAAGCAGGTATAATTATAATACCTCTTATTATTGCTGACAAAACAGTATCTAAAATTTGAATTCGCCGGTTTTCAAACATCTTATAGTTATGTTTATCACAGTTATCACTCTATCAGGTATTAAATTACCTCTCGAAGTCATGCTCAACTCATTTCGTTTCACGTTTGTGAAAAATCGAGGAAAAAAATGGTACAGAACAGTATAATATTATAAACTTTAGTATTATCAGTTGTGTAACGTGCTATCGGAAATTGTGTGATTTTATTATTTACGATATTATTACATATTTTTAAAAAGGTCATTCGATAAAAAATAAAGGTCAAGGGGCGGGGGAACCCGATCACCCAAACCTTGTAAACACGACTGCGGCGACAACAATATTGAATAATATAATAATATTATTATTATTCGCTGGTATAGAAAGCGACTCGAGCGGCTGCTAACAAGTGGGTAGGGTAGACTATTGCTATGTATTCTTACTCTATGCTATATATACATAATATAGACACACGCACACACACGCATACACGTGTGTGACGAGTTTAATGTTCGGGAGATACGACGGCCAATGTTTATTATTATTATTATTTTTTTTTATATATATTATTATTCCGTGTATCTTGCACCGACGGAGATCTCGTCGAAAAACGAGCGGTCGCCAACCAATTGCGTCGTTGAGTGTTGACGACGGTATCCGGCACGGTATGAAAATAACTGGCGAGCGCACAAAGAAACCCGTTTTTACAGCTGGACACGAGTACACGGCGACGAGGACGCTGCCCGTTGGCAACCGCAACGAAACTCGTGGCGGAAAGAAGTAAAGAACTGGACGACGGACAACGGTTCGCTCATCGTAGCCGGTGTTTACAACAACGCCACTCGCCAGGATCATAATAATAATAATAATTGTAAACGAAATTGTATACTTGAAGTACTAGTACTCCCGACGTACACCAGGTTATTGACAACAACTAAGAATACTACACACTACAATACTTGATGACTTTATGAGTAAATTCTCGTCTAATTCCTCGGTGGTTATGACGTATCGGCAACATAATATCGTATTTTTTCGTTTAGGGATGTATTCCAACCGAGTTTATTGAAAATGGGTCATATTTTCCCATGACCCTAACCCGACTACACACAATACGTATAAGCGATTCCAATGGAAAGACTGGGGCTACTAAAGCTCTGTCCGAGATCATGGAATATTATACGACGAGTAACTCCGTTACTGTCAAAAGTCATAAATAGTTGCAATAATTCATTGAATTTAAATATTAAAAAAGTATGTTCACCTTTCGTGTAATTTATTACCATTATCACCACATTCTACAAGTAAAACAAAGTATAGATAATAATATTATGCAACATCAACTAAAGAGTGGGTGGGTATAATGTTTAATCAATTTTCGATACACGTTCGTAATTAGATAGTGTAGAGCAGACACAGAGGTATTAAATCCGAAAATGTACCTATATTGTCGGAGTAGAAGTGTAGAACGTCATAATAAAATTAAAGCCGTTATACGTAGGATAATGAACCTGAATAGTGTGATTGATTATTATTTCATTTAAAGTGTTCAGATAAGAGAAGTAACGACGCGTGGAACTGTGGAAGTCGATAACCGGCAGCGGCAGTTGTTGAACGCAATAATTATTAAACAATGCCGATAAACTACCATTCACATGAATACCAAAATGGTTCGATACGATTTTCATATGCGTCGTTTTGAATGCAGATTTTCATGAAAAATATCAAATCGGCTCCGGACGCGGTGATGCGAAATAATAGGAAGTGTTACGAATCGCCAAAACTGGCGGAGAAAACGGACGAGCGTCTCGTAAGAATCTCTTCAATTTAATAATAGGTCATCGTCGTCGGTGGGTTATCGGCCGTCGTTTAAGTACTATTATAATATCGTCGTAGCAAAATATGTAACAACAATGCAATATCGTATTGTTGCGGGCAAACCGAGAGCCAAAACACCACGCAACAGCGGCGAGAGGACGCGGAGTTTTTTTTGTTTACGCTGTAATTGCGTAAATGCACGCGCTGTAAACACACGCCGACGTCCGAAGAGACGACGCGCTATTATTACGCGCCGGCGTTTTCGTTTATTATTATTTTTTTTGATAATAATAATATTATTATTTTCGTTCCGAAAACAGTGCGACGATAGCCGCGGTTGGTTTTCTTTTGGTTTCGAATAATACGATAAAAATCGACGCGGCCGCCGTCTCGCAGTCACGTGGCGACCATGAGAAAAACACAAAACGTCCGATTTATATTATTTTGACGGTGCGCAATTAAATGTAATACACGCGATCAATGCGTCCGCAATTTTTTTTCCCCGTCTCGACGCGCAGTAAATTTTATTAATATTATTATGATTCGGTGCGTGCGCGTACTACGATGATAATATTATTATTAATTTATTATATTTATAAAACGACGACGACGATGATCAGCGTCACCACAGCGTACCGTCCGAAAATAGTATTATAAATTATATTGTGTTAAATGCAATTTTTTTTTTATTAGAAAACACAAAAAAAAACGGGCGAGATTTCGCTTTTTTTGGCGGCGCAATTTATTAATGTTATTCGACGATAATATTTACAACAACCATTGACGTTAAAATTCATGGTAAATATTGTCGTTTCAAGCGATCCGGCCGTTTGTTTAATTAACAAATTTGGTGTTTCCATATTTTACCAATATTATTAATAACGTAACCTACATAATATTATTGTCGTGTGATGCACTGCTTTAAGTGCTTTTCGGCGACGGCGTTCGAACACGAGTAATTATAAAATTGGTTTTTTTCGAGGGTTTTATTAAATTATTTATTATTATCTTTCATATCACATAATTTGATATTATTATACAAACAGCACGAGCATTATACATAGCTATTTTTATAGGTACTTATTCGAGAAAAAACGTAGACAAAGTTCGACGAATTGTTTGTGGTTCGGTCTCCGATCGATATTATATTATTATATTTTATGCATACCGTACCAACACGAATAAGTAAAACGCGAGGTAAAACGAATCTAACTTTTTTTCGTCATAAATGTTGTCGTCGATACTAAATCAATTAAATTACTTACATCGAATTTTGTGAGTGCTCTACCAAAAGAACTCTAAGGCAGGTTAGTAGTGTAAAAAATACAACCGGTGGGAAATGAAAATAGTATTTTATCATAATAATAATATATTACATTGACAATGTCAGTTGAAAAAGAAATTATATGTTTTAATCTCCCGAAGTAGTAATAACCTAGAAAACCCAAATTCCAATTAAAATACATAATATTATGTTAACTAATTTGAATACCTAACAGTTAGTTTGTACTTCGTTGAGAAAATTACCAGTGTTTTCACTTTATGTTATATCAGTAGGTACTGTAATAATAATTCATAGCATTATTAAGATTCCTAAATGTCAGTATAAATGTATAATTATGTATTAATATTGGCGTTAAAATTCAAATAAGATTTATAATATTATAATATTTTATTACGCATAGGAGTGTAGGCACTTGTTTAACTAATTTGTAAATAAAACATAAAACCAGTAGGTAAGTAGGTAATATCAATATAATATGAAAGTATTAAGAACAACAAAAGGTACCTACCTACTAAAATAAATCTAGTAATAAAAAAAATAGTTTTATCATTAATTTATAAAATATGAAAATAATAATATTATGTTGTGATTATTATGTTGAAGTAAATTTCAAATATCAATGTAAGCAAAAGGATTGTGATGGAAAATTATGTTGATTTAATATAATAATTAGAAGGCACATGACGCAGCAAGGTGAAATAATAGGTAGGTACTTGTTGTGTACCTTATTTTAATATAATGCTATAGAACAATGTACTAGATTTTAGCAATGAATTATATTTCACCATTTGAACATTTTTAAAAGTAGATAATATAATAATACATAAGTAGGCATCTATTTTACCTGAAACTAAATTATAAAATGATATTTTTTTATGATAAAAATAAGTATTATTTAAAACTTATTAGGTTAATGTATTGATAAATGAGCACATTTTCTATTTAGTTCCGCAGGTACTTGTAAAAAGTCCATAACATAATTGATTTTAAATTTATAATAGGTACTTACACACATTTAAAATCTGTAAAATAAATACATCAAATATCTTGTATAACTGTACAAGTAAGGAATGTTGATAGCAGATAACCTCTATGAAATATAGTGGTCTTATGTAATTAAAGAATGACATTTAAATGTCGAAGCCAAAGATGAATTTAAATGTCTAAGTCAAATGTTAAACTGTTACCTACCTACCTAATTTAGTTTAAAAAAACTTTCTATTGTGGATCTGTATTTTAATTAAACAAATTACCCATCACAGTCAACAAAACATGAGGATTAATCATTCTAGTGTACAAGAATTATTATCGAGAAAGCATTTAGATGTCTAGATATTTTTGTTGACAATTGTATCAAGGAAAACAACAACAGGGAAGAGAGAAGATATCAAAAACCAAGTGTGCAGGACTAGGAATAGAATGGGGATAGAAGCTATCATAAAAAGTATAGTATGGGGAGAGGTGCAGCGCATATAGGTACTGTACTCATCGGCAACTGAAACTATTGACTGGCAAGTGCAGAGGCCAAGGCGAAGAATATAAAATTAATTTTATCAGTGTGCAGACAGACTGACGGCTGCATTTGAACCGACCGCAATCGGTCTTTGTCCACAATACATTGTCAACAAATATGTGCCTATACCTACAACAGTACTACCGACATCATTTTACCCCTCGACAGTCCATCGGGGTGGCCCTCCCGTTCTCGGATCGCATCCCCCCGAAATAGGGGTAACTGGAAGCCATGGACTTAACCGCTCACCTGCAATCTCTTAAGCCGTCCGTCCCTGGCGGAATAGAACACCGAGGCAGCGATAGTTTCTATGTCGTTCATGTTACATCCACTGTCGTCGGACCTAACACGATGGCATGTCGTCAACAGCCGCGAGGCGCGCGTCCGGAGAGCCGTGTTTACAAGTGTCGGGGTACCAAGAAATACGACACAATAGGGGGGCACTCAGTGGCCCGGACGATGACTGCTCGATGGGGGTGGCGGAAGACCGCGACGAGATGCGACAGCAAAGGATATGGTAACAATATCAAACAGTCGCCGCCGTGTCGTGGCAAAATCGGGGAACGCACACTATACACGGACTTGATCGCAGTGAAACGCACAGGGCGCGCGCGCACGAGCTCGGACAGAGTCTATCGCTCACGGAATCGGGTGATTCGCGGAAATACTCTCTCGGCGGCGCGCGGTGATCGTGTGGATATCGCGACGTTGGCGACGACGAGTGCCGCTCAACAGAACCGAAAACCAAACTGACGTGTGGCGGTGCGACGACTGACACTGGCGACGGTCGACGATCGGTCGAGTCGACGAACCGATGGACGTGAGTAGAACGCAAAAATCGGCGGCCGGGTGGCGGTGGCAACGGGACGACTATGATAGCGGCGGCCGTTCGCTTTGTCGTTCTAATTGACCTTGAGCCGCGTCCGCAGTGTCCGCGGTGCAACAACGACAGCAGCACTCGCGGCAGCGTCAGCCGCCACAGCTGATCGCTTGGAGAACGCAACACACGCCACACAGCGGGCGCGCGCTAGCGGTTATCTACAACGTGCACACTCTTTCAGTACGGCTGGTTAAAGTCTGTCCTATGGTCCGGTTACCGGGTTAACAATCGTTACCATGAACGGAATATTTTATGTGACCGACGATGGAGGTAGATAAATGTTTTTATTTTACCAATAATATCAATGCCGCATTGGCGGTAAAACGCTAGCCACTAGCCAGTCGCGTACGTTGTCATCGTTGTGGTTACGCTGCGGACGATGATGATGCGCGCCGCTGATTGAGAAATTGCAAAGATGTAATAACAATTTTGTGGTTATTTTTTTTCCTCCTCTCCGTTTAAGCGACGCATCACGTATAATATAAATATAAACTATTATTTTGTCGCACGAGAGCTATTTAAAGCGATCGACGTCAGCGAAACTTGCTATAAGCAGAATTCGGCTTCGACGTTGGCACCAGGCCACTGTTCGTTCGTCTCGAGATCGTCTGTGGTCGCCGGGCGCCGTAGCTAACGGCTGACGACTGCGACGTGGGCCATTGTTGTTCAGATTTTTCTGAGCGCGGCCGTCTGACTTGAGCGCGTGGCCATGTTCCCATCAAAGGGATTTTTCCGGAACGTGTACTTCCAGCCCTACAACGACAGTGGCTCAAATTCGGTGAATTTGATTAACTCGGCCAAGAGTAAGTCTTAGCACGCACACACCCACCGCATCGGGGCGGGCTGAGGAAGCTATAGTCTATATTATGATATAAATAATACAATATTAAAATATGATTTAATTAAATCCCTATAGGTAGCCCTTTATATAAAATTCCTGTCCATGCCACTGCACCCCATTACATAGTGGCGTATATTTTTTATCTTAAATTTGTATGTAAAACATCTCATTCAATGACTTGTTCAATGAGTATTAGTGGACATTTTCAAATGTGAGCAAAACGATAGGTACCTATTAAAATTAAAATTAATACCAAAGTTTTAAATTTGATTCTGCGACACTACACTACCAAAGTGATTTTTAATATTGTTAAGATAATAACACAATATTTGTTTCACATTAATTAACTGATAAAAGACTGTTATGGAGGTAAGTCTATACGATAATATTTCTGCCTCAAGTTAATCACACTCCCAATCCAAGTTGGTCCATTTCACGATACTGTAATACTAAACACTAAATTACTACTAATGAATATTCTAACTTCACAAATTCTCTACTTAAATACTTATTCAAAGCCTTACAATAGTCTGGAAAATATCATAAGTACCTTATACAATTCTCGTATTAGACAATCTCATTTTCTGCCTATTTTATATTAGTTTATTACATTTACATAGTAACATGATGTGGGAGTCAGAAAAAAGCCTATTTATTTATTTAAAACATTTAATTATATTTTTAATTCTACAATAATAGCGATAGTATTCTATAGTAGTGAAACGCTACTTATCCATATGTTTTAGAATGTACTTATAATCCTTAAACATTATTTATTATTTTTTTATTAGAATTGATTATTTCCATTGTATGTACAAAATTAGTAAAGGCACTGAAAAATAAGAATCCTAACTTTGGAGATATATTGTAAGAGTGAAAATAGTTTATGAAACAGTTCCATCTTAACTCAAGAAGGGGTTTAAGAGAATTCCCCTCAGTAAAATTCCAAAAATATCATAAATTGAACAAAATTAACGTGGTATTTTGTGGATAAAGTATAAACTACATAATATTATCTCTAAGTCAAATGATTTATGTCTTACACCTAAGATCTGTATGACTTTATATATATAATGTTTATATTTCGTAGAGTGATTCTTTTTCAAATGTAAATTTATGTGTTTAATGTATAACGTTTATTTATGGACAAATTCTGCCATGATATTGTATACACATAATATTACACATGAGAAGCTTCAATATCTCACAAAATAAAGAACAATATAAAAATCGGGTGTAAAAAACTTATCAATTTAAAACTTGGCCGGGGTGGCTATCGCCCATAGATTGGCCCTCTCTTCGGTATCAGGTGTCTTCTCGTCCTGTTCTGTGCACTGTAGTCCGTAACATGTACTAAACCCATGTTATAGACGAACCGAGTGATGATGTTGGGAGACAACTTGCAATTGGTCATTCTCGCAAGACAAGTTATATTATACTCTACACCTTATTTTACTTTTATTTTTTGTTTTCCCTGGCGCTTTTGAAAATTACTGACCAACCATTCATTTTTCAATCAACTAAGTTACTGAAGTTGGAAAAAAGTTGAATGAAGTTTTTTACCGAAAAAAAATTAACATTATAAAATCAATATATTCATTACCCACAGAATACTATTGCTATTATTGTAGAATTATTAATATAATTGAAAACACTTGGGTAATTAAATTAATTTATAAAAATAAATAAATAAATTGGCTTTTTTTTTGCGGCTTATATTTCTCATGGATTTTTTCCTTACATTTGTATGATATATAGGTAGATATTGAAAACTTCTCTATTAACACATGTTTTGATGAAGAAACATTTTCTGAAAAATGTATGATGATTATTGATTTATAATTATTGCTCATTAAAAAAAATAGTACCCTTAGTATTTTAATGGATATCAAAACGTGTTTAAAATTAATGGTATTGTGTTGGTAGAATAACAACTAAATTACTATATTATTTTAAATTGGAATTATCAGTGAAACGACAATTTATAATAGTATTACACACTAGGTTTTGTTTCCGTGGGCGAGAATGGGGCTGTTATACTTTTAGTAATTTCCTAGAGGGGAGAATTTTGTTGAACTCTATATTGTATCCCAAAGGGGGTTGGATCCTTAAACCCTCCTGTGTGCACCACTAGTTTATAGTATATTCATAAACAGCTCATTTTTATTTACAGATAGTTTACATTTTGTACAACGACTTGACCTGGAGAAAACTTTGGACATTCATTACGGATCTGTGAATTCTGTGAATTGGAATGATTCTGGAACTTTATTACTTACGGCTGGTGATGATAAGCGCATAGTGATCACTAATCCATTTGCATACCATGTTTTTGTTAATTATAAAACAAATCATAAAACCAGTATTTACTGTGCAAAATTTTTACCCACTTCAAGCACCCATATAATTTCATGTAGTTCAGATGGTTCTGTTCTCAATCTTGGTAAATATTCATGTATATTTGTTATTTTTTAATCTACGTATTTTTAATCCAATTTGTATTTTTATATGCTTATTAGATTTGGAAAGAATGAAGGAAACAGAGTGGAATTTCTTTACTTGCCACAGTAGCCAATGCTATAAACTAGAAACAATACCCGGCGAAGATAATATATTTTTAAGCTGTAGCGAAGATGGTACGGTTCGCCAATATGATCTCAGAACTGGTGTTAAATGTTCTAAAGAACATTGCTCTGACGTAAATCAAATGATATGATAGGATGTATTATTATAATACTTAATGTAATTTTTTTTCGGTCCAATTCAAATAGCATGAATTCATTGATTGCGGTCAACCTGTTTCCACTATTGCGATAAATCCAGTTAAACCTTATCAACTTGCAATTGCCACTATTGATAGTATAGTTAGAATAGTTGATAGAAGAAAAATTATGAAAAAAGGTGAGTCATAGGTTAATCTTTAAGTCATACCTTTGAAGAAAAGCTACAATTTTGTATTTATTACTTGAGCTTTAATAAGGTATTATGCATACTTTTTATTATTATAATTAGTTTTGTCAGAATCAGTGGATATACGAATATAGTCTTTGAGAAGCAGTTCTTTTCAATATTTTTCTTATATAAAGGGGGTGGGTGGGTGAGTGCTCAATATAAAAGTGAAAAACAATTACTAAATAATAATTATTGTAGGCTAATAGTAATAGTTATGTGCTAATAGTACTTGTGGTAATTATACATTGTTGGTAAGAGGGTAGTGAGTGGGTGATGGGTTATTTAATTTTTGTTTCGATACTGCTCAGAATAATATTAAGAGGATGTACACTGACATGTGTTGACTCATTCTTACAACTGCTTATTATGCCAAATTTTACACTCAGCAAACCACTTTTAACTCTGTTAGTTTAAAAATTAGAGTGAATTGACCCCTTTATTAAATTTAAAGATAAGATTATTATCTGGGGCATCTCGTGGGCTTTTTATTATATTTTAATTTAGCAAGTTATGAATATTTCAAAATTGTATGTTACGCTCTTGTAAGATAGGTACAACAAATGTCAATGTAGTATCCTCTTAATAATTTACAAGTAAAATATGGATTTTGTTATTAATCTTAGCTTGTAAATTTGTAATGTAGGAAAAAGTTGATTGTATTTAAATTCCTTTGTTTTGCCTTCTAAATTGTTGGTAGAGTAAAACTAATTTTATTTTCAATCTTTTTTCAGGTTTATTTAAAAATATTGTTCCTGAATTTGCCTTTACTGTTCCTCATCTAAATCATCGTGCTTATCGTATATCATCACTGTCATACTCACCTGATGGCGAGGACATGCTTGCCAGCTATTCCAATGAAGAAATATATTTGTTTAGCCTCAATAAAGATTCATGTACTGCAGAAGTTGTAAATGACTATTTAAAAAATGCTCCAACTCCACCACCATACAGGCAGATAAGATTAAGAGGTGACTGGTCAGATACTGGTCCTTCATCGAGACCATCTACTGGTATGAAACTATGAAATAATATACACTGTGTCATACTGTCATCTACTCATCTGTCACATCTGTTCAGTGAGAGAACAAACATATTCTGCACATCTCTCTGGGTCACCTTGCTACTGAAACTGGTTCCCCTATGGCGGGTTGTTGGGTGAGAATCCGCAGAAGGATCGATTTTGGTCGGGCCGCTATGTGTTCTCTCATTGAACAGAGTGGGCGGGTACTAGATTGATAATAGGACTCTGGGTCTCTCATTTACACCGAAGAATTGGCCACCGGGTGACAAAGTTTAGTACCGGTACGGCCACATTGTTCAGAGGCATAGAGGCAGGCACAAACTTCCCTACCTCATTTATCGAATTATTCTGTATTCAATATTGGTGTAATATTTGTAAATACGAGATCTGTTCAAAAAGTACCGGGATTTTAATTTTAACTAACCGAGGTTTTACCCGGTGTGCGCCCAGGCCGTCAGTTGATTAGACATTCATATTTATTTTCATAGATTTATATAGTTCCTTAATATAAATCTGTTAAAGCGTTTCACTATTAGTTTAGGTATATTTTGTGATTTTCATACGGATATTCATGATGAAAATAATTAGGTATGATCACACCGAATACGTCTTCATGGTGCGTTCTGCGCACCACGTTTGTCGTGTACAAAGTGACGTCGACTGCGCAATATTTTAAGAGGTAACTTCAATGTATTTGTTGCGCACGTGATGTCAGCGTTATGCGCTTTGGATCTGTGTGGTCATACCTAATTATTTCTATTATGTGGATACTGACCTTCCCCCGATCCGGCTGAAAATCTATGTTGAATTTCAAGCGGATCGGACTAATAGTTTTAAAGATTAGGAGCGCGAAAAAAAGCCACATTCATTTTTATTTATATAGCCATTGAGGTAAATACAAAAGTTAAGTTACACATTATTTAAAGATATCTCCTTCTAAATACTCGCTTCCGGACAAAATGCAGTGGTCCCAGGTTACGTTTCTTGCCATTTTTGAAAGTCCTTTGGAACTGTTCCGAAGTTAAGACTGAGTTCTGCTGCCGTATGCACTTTAATTTCTTCTACATCCTGAAATCGTTGTCCTTAAAGTACAAAATTTAATTTTGGGAAAAGAAAAAAATCACACGGGGCCAGATCAGGATAATAGGGAGGGTGCGAGACAACAGGTAATTTTTATCAGCCAAAAATGCATGTATCGACAGCGTTGAATTGGCTAGCCCATTGTCGTGGTGAAGAAACTAGGTTTCTGGGCGTTTGTTACAATTTTTTTCTCACAAATCTAATATGTCTTTGTAACATACCTGATTAACTGTTTGTCCACAGGGTAGAAATTCATAATGAACAATACCTTCAATATCAAAAAACAATATGCATTGTCTTGATATTTGACTTCACTTGGCGAGCTTTTTTTGGCTGAGGGGAAAATTTTGTTTTCCACTGATATGACTGAGATCGTACATATGAATCCATGTCATCACCTGTTATAATGTTTTTTTTATAAAATTTGGATGGATGAAACAATTTTTAAGGTCTTGACAAATCATTAAACAATTCTTTTGTTCGAACATGTCGAAAACGCCAAACAAAACAAATCAAACTGATTCGACTTAACCATGTGTTTATTTAAACCGAGATAAAATAGCATCTTGGGTTTTGTTTAAAATATTCACTAATACTTGGGGAATACATCTATGTATAATTTAAAATGTTATTGTGTCTAGATTAGCCGTAATAATATTTGTCACGGTACTTTTTGAACAAACCTTGTATTACTAAATAATTGGAAAATAATCTGTTAGTTTTTGAAATAGGTACTTAAGATTTTAATTCACCAGAAATACTAAACTGGAAAACTACTGTCAACTGTATAGCACCTGATTCTGTGCCTCTGAACAGTTTGGCTTAGCACTTGGCGCTCTAGACATAGTGATTGATATATTTTATAAGTAGTTACTAGTAACTGAACCAATTAAAAATAAGAAATGAATAGTTTAATTTGATTTAAGGGATGTAACACACAAATTACATAACAAAATTATGTGGTTTATTAAGCTGTTAATAGGAAATTAAATTCAATAACTTTTTATACTATGTTACACAAAACATAATTATATATATATTTTGACTTAAGTATACTATTTGTAGTTTAATTTTAATTGTTAAGAGTATTAGTAAAAAAATGAACAATTTTCACTTTGATTCCATGCTGACATTTAAGTTTGGACCACATTACCTGTACCTAATGTATTAAAATACTTAATAAAATATTTGATTATTTATGCCGCCTAGATGATCCTACAAGATCAAGGATTCAGACTCGTTTTATGGATCGAATGACTGAAGTGCTGATTAATGTGTTTAATACACCAGCATTACATAATGACTTTTTGCAAAATTGTGAGTGAAGAAATTTAAAACTCCTATAGTTTATATTGATGTATAAAAATAGATAAAATATATTGATAATAATATAGGGCAACCAAATTATTCTCAATCCTTGGGAGATTTACTAAGCTCATCTACACGAGAAGGCGAAGTATCCCGATCTGATATTTTAAACCGTTCTAATAGGTCTACGGAAATGTAAGTTTAACAATTTTTAATTTCATTTCAAAGCTTATTGATATTTGTTTTACCTATTAAAATATTTCAAAAATGAGAAAATGGTCCACAATTATGAATACCAATTAAAAGTTGTGTAAGTTTAACAATATTGAAAAATAATTATTACATTTGTAAATACGAAAAATGTTGAATTTGAATTCGTATTTTCCTAATATTAAGTGTCTTGTGATTTGAATAGTATATTATCCTATTTGTATAAGCAACCATATTTAACAACAATATTTGAGTATCATTATTTATTATAGTGCCAACTCAAGTGAAAATAATACTGAACAGTCTAATTCAAATAGTGATTGTCACAAAGTTGAAAATAAATCAAAAACGAATAAAAAACCTTCTGTATTTGATGATCTTATTGCACTTCAACCAATCAAAGCACAGTATAAAGGTCATAGAAATGCTAGGTAAAGTCAAGTATTATAATTTAAAATGTAATCCACAACATTTTAATGATAGCTTATCAAAAGAAACTTTTCCAGGACCATACTCAAAGAGGCGACATTTTGGGGCAACGATTTCATTATATCCGGCAGTGATTGTGGTTATGTGTTTATATGGGATCGTTATACATGTGAAATAGTGATGTTGCTAAAGGCTGATGCTAATGTGGTTAATTGTATTCAACCACACCCTAGTAGGCTTTTACTAGTAACTTCTGGTGTTGATTATAATGTTAAGCTCTGGAGTCCAATAAGTGTTGATAAAAGGTTTTCTCCAGCGTTTGCAACAGAGGTATAACTAAAAAATTATCTAAACATTTTATACTCAAATTATTCACATTACATTACAAGGTTTTTATTATATTACTAGAGCACATTTCATAACTTAAGAGTTACACATGGCCACAATTTGTTGGTTTTCATTTGTACATAATATTATGTTTAGTTGTACTTTGAACAAAATAAATAAAATTAAACCAAAAATACTCTTACTACATTAAATATAATGAGATATATTTTATTTATTTATTTAATTTGTTCAATTTATTACACAGTTACAAAAAAAAAAACAACAGGCAAGTTAATAAAAATATGATTTGTCTCTCAAATCGCAATATAAATAGTTGAATTTGGTGAATTTCAAGGACTAGATATAAATATATATTCAGCTATTAATTTAATACTTACAAAAAAAAAAATAATATCATTTAAGTTATTCATAGACATTTTAATATAAATAATGTCAGTTATTTTGTGTACTCAAATGTTAGTTATTGAAAATAACGTGTAATTTTATTGGAATCATATTAATGATGAAAGGTAACCTTCAAGTGTGAGTAAATAATGGATGTTTAAAACAAACTGGCTTCCTTAAGAATAATAATTAGATACTGTTTGGATAAGGTACATTTTAAAGCTTAACTAAGTTTATATTCCAATTGAAAAAAACCAATTCAAAATTAATTGCTCTGTTATCTAATTTTAATTGTATAAGTCATAAAGTTAATTAAAATACATATTATTTTCGTTAATACTTAAATTAATATTTTATTTCAGTTAGCTGAAAGGAATAAATTAATGATGGAACAATCAAAAGATACAATTACAGTGTCCCCAGCATTAATAGTGCGAATGTTTTCTTATTTCAGTGAATTTAGGCGAGGTTAGTAAACTCATATATATATTTATCTCATTATTTGAAATGTGTTATTTAGAAGACGCTACACCAGAATGTGATGTCTCCAGCTTGTAAATGTGAAACATACCTAAAACTGTTTTGTGTGGGAAAGAACTAAAAAGACATCAGTCGTAACTAAGAAACATCATTTTCACTACATAAATAAGACAGCTTAGGCCATGAAGTATCGTTTTTACTTTTCCAACATAGGAACTACAAAAACTATAATTCACATATTTTTCAAATCTTTTTTACATATCATTTTTAATTTATTTTAATAACAAAATCAAATGCATTACATTTACAATTTTTCTTTTCCAACAAACAGACTCTTTTTTGGAAGAACACCACCACACATACTAATGGATATTTGTTATTTATTTATTTATTTATTTATTTATTTATTTTTAACATTCTATGTAATTCATTAGTACCTATTATTAAATATTTTTCATAACCAGTCTTGTAATTGTTTTCAGGTGGATATGTGGAGAGTGGGATTACTGATGATACAACTTAATTCATGTAAATATGATATCTTTTGGATTATTATATGTGCTAATATTAAAACCCAATTTTTTAAATAATACAGACAGAATCAAGCTAAGATCAAGCTTACAAGATAAATTAAGTTTTAAATGAAATTACTTAAATGTTCTATTTTTCTTTTTGCCTCACTTTCCTCACCCCCAAAACTGCAGAAAACAACAGATTAACTTTTTAATTTGAAAATATTATGATTAAATGAATTCAGTGATCGGGAGTGATACTTGTTAGTTGTTCTACTTACATATGATTTTTAAATGTCGTTTCTCTCTTATCTGAAATTAAAATAGATATTTTATAACTAGGTCTTTAGTCGATTTAATATGGTCCTCTAATTAGCAATCCGGGCTATTTGGGGAGCTTCCTAAGAAGTTCAACATAAATTTAACGCAATTGTTTTTATAATTTTGACTTTTGAAGTTCTTGAACATGAAGGCTTTTATTTCCAAACTTCTTTAGTTTTATTTAATCCTAATTAAACCATCATCCTATTTTGACAATAATAATAAAAAAAAACCTAAGATTAACTATCACAAAATTAAAATCAAGATTTGGTACCTATAATAAACTTTCAATTTGGTCAACCTTAAAATCAAATAAAAGGTTTAAACTAGGTAATAAAAAAATGTGTCACTCCTTAGGAGAAGGTCACTGCATTTCTGTGAATTTAGTTATGATAATAGAACATAAACTATTTTATTATTATGCTGATAATTATTATGTTAAATCTCATTTGGCTTGCTTTAATGAATTCTAATATGAATTTAAAATCTCTTAAGAAAATGTTATTTGCTAATTTCAAGTAATAAGGAAAGAAAATTAGATTTTATACCTAATGTCCTATGACCTTTTTACTATTTGTATATTTAAGATAAAATGATTGTTCAAAATATTGTGTTTTTATTATACCTACCTAATTTAGTATTGAAAGATTTATGTGTTAATATTTTTATTTATGTATGCATGGTTATTATTTTGTATCAAACGTCCGGTTGTCTATAACTTATGACAATATAGTAGAATAACTAAATTGTATACTTTGACATATTTGACAAATATGCCACTAATATAACCTACAATATATTAGTAAAAGTAAATTAAAGATTGAGGTAGAATATTCTTATTCTTTTTATATTCTTTTTTTATTTGTCTAAAACATTGGTGTACATTAATTTTATTGTATTTGTGTAGTACCATACTTAACTAAATCAGTAATTCAATCCATCATTTGTTGTGTTACTCTCTAGTTTGTTTCATATGTCAACTTATTTATATTTATGTTAAAACTTTTTTTTAAATTTTACATCACGCCATGTTAAAATATATAAAATAATGGAGAATTTTACAAAATACTATATAATTATACATGACTAATATTAAACTAAATATACAAATAATAAATTCTTCCGGCTCACTGTGCCACAGAATTAAATACATTTGTAATATATTTTTATATAAAAATTTTTTTTTAATTTAATATATTATGTATATGAAAAAAATCTGACTGAACAGAAAATTTATTTTTTATCCTGAATACAAGTCTACAACCTTGTGGTGATTTGTAGTTGTAACCAGTGATTGATTACATTCATTTTTTTTGGTTGAATTATGAAATGATTTTCCAGAATTTATTTTTATTTATCCTTAGATTTCTAATAGTTAACAGTGGCATGGCATGGCAAACTTAACATTTTTCAGAGACTAGTGGTAGTCTAATATTTTTCTTAACTAATAATCTGATAAATGTATTTACTCTCATATATGTTACCTACTACATTTTATAGTAATTACTAGAATATTATTAATATTCATTAATTATAATATAATATTAATACTCAATTATTACGCATTAGCCACCCACCACCCCTTCAAAGCTCAGGGGTGGCTTCCCATTAACCGCCATTGGCACTGTTAAGTACTTGTATATTTTTTATGTATCACCCAGGTAACATATTAATGATTATGCAATTTCCACATTTTGAGTAATCTAGGTAGGTACCTAACCATTTTGTACTAATATTTAATTCATCCTACAATTTCATATCTTACTAGTGTTATTAGTTATTACTTATGACACATTGGCTGAGGCAATAAGTATGTAAATTTTAAGTTATTGAATTGGAAAATATTAATTTGTTTACTTTTATTTAAAATCATTGTCTATTGCATCATCAATTAAAAATTAATTACCTATTGGCTATTACCTTGTAATTTTTACTGTGATTTAGAGATTTGTATAATTTTTAATAGGTACCAATTATTTTTCAATTCTACTGTAATAACTAAGTAACCAAGTTGTTGCTAAGCAATTGCAATGGGCAATTTATTGAAATGAATAACTTCTTTAGGGGCGGTAGCGTAAGTAGGATTCAGTTGCTTAACCGTTGCGACCAAAAAGCGTCACGACCGTAACCAGACGATCGGATTTTGCTGTCCGGTCGCCGCCGTGTTCCTTCTAGCTCAGAACAGTCAGAACTGATCCGTCGATAAAAATGCAGTTGTCTGTTTGAACACTAAGATTTCTTTGGTTATAAATAATAATCAATTTATTTTATCTCTATAATAATGACAGGTATTTTGTTACTTTACCGGACACCCTTTTTTGCAATTATTTTTTTTTTAGACTTTTGTAGTTAACTATACAGAAAACGATGGTGAAGTCAGAATTTGGCTGTCGGACTTAGTTTTGAAATTATGGCCTAATGAAGTTTGCTATTTTGCCATTTGTATGCATTCGTATTTCGTGCATCACTCCAGCCTACTACGCCTATGGCCTATTACGAATAACGAGGAGGACCTTGAGTTTGGCGAGTCACTACACCTTCTATTCTTATATTTTATACTGAAATTTAAGCGTATAACTGAGTTAAGTTAAGTTTCTCCTGTAGGCTGTAATATTTTTTGATATTAAATATTTGTCATTTGGATCATTTACCTAAAACTGTAAGTTAAATTTAATTATCGATCAATATTTAAAAACTAATTATATTTCCTGGAATTTGCGCATCACTAGACTGTCCGACTAACAAATTCTGATTGCATCATTGTTCTTAACTCGTTGTGGTGCATAAGTTTCCAAAAAAAAAAATAAATAAATATTTGAAATAGGCGCTTTTAAATAGAATGATAAGCGAATGCGTAAACTTAAAATAGCGAACTTCATTGGTAGGTAGGTCATAACTTCAAAACTAAATCCGATCGCCAAATTCTGACTTCGACATCGTTTTCGGTATAGTTAACTATAGAAAATAATTGCAAAAAAATTGGTGTCCGATAAAGTAATAATTAAGTTTCTACTTATTTTTTTCATACTCTGTAAATAAGTTTCACTTCATCCGCGCGTACTAATGTACTATTGCAACACGCACTATAATTTTTTACCTAATTAATAGTCAATTTCATTGACAAGTTAAACAATTAAAAAAATTATCTTTTTGCCTACCCTAGAGTTTAGGTAAACATAAATTGTAATAACTAATAAGTATAACTAATTTTACAATTCTATAAAACTTCAAAAAATAACAGGTACTTATTTGTGTTAATATTACATTGAATGTTAATCGATTTCACTTGAGGTGACCGACTTCATATTATACACTCAAGCGAGGATTTTGAATTTACATTTCTTTATATACGAAAAAGCTCTGGATATACTCATAGACGCCGAACGGCGCCTGATTAGCTATAGGACATTGTTTGCGATCCGACGAAGTCGGATTGCTTACTTAGGTAGCTAACTTGAATGTTAAACGATTTTCACTTGAGGTGATGGACTTGCTAGACATTCCAACACAGATTTCGAGTTTACATTTTTTTACATACGAAAAAGCACCGGACATTCGACGAAGAATCGTATTAATGTATTATTCAATTGCCAATTTTCGTTTGTGAAGTGAGATTTCTAGACACTGAAACTGGTATCTTAAACATTCCCGCTCTCGAAAGGAGACCCCCCAGACTTATCAAAAATCCTTATCACCTCCTAAATTGTTGTTTTTTAACCACCCATGACTTCAACAGGAGTGACTTCTATAAGTCATTTCAACGACATTATCGTCTGCATCGCCGAGTCTCTCAAGCCCCCGAGTTTCACTGGCAGAGTGGCAGCTAGTTTCATATAATTGTTCAAGTTAATAATGACATTATAATTTTGATAATAATTGATAATAATCCGTATTAGATTTACGCGCGGTTTTCAAATGAACTAAAGAATGCGGGTTATTTATACATATGGCGCTTTGGCACTAAGGTGTTTGGTAATACGCGACCCGGTCGCTACGGTGTCAGTACATTCCACAGATACATAAAAGAGTCATTTTATTATCTATGAGTACATCGTACTGACTGCCGTTGCGTACCGTGTTAATCTGAAAAACTGTTATTCACCCATAAATGTATTAATGTCGGTACCTACGCAACAATATTAATCTATTTTATAATTAATTTCTAGAGCTGCAACGCATCTGCATTCAATATAATAATATGTATAAGTATAATATTATATATTCGGTTAAGTTATTTACTTTAAGACTTGAGTTAAATTATATAATATTTTTAATTACATTTTGTTTAAAAAAAGGTTTTGCTTATTTGTTGGAAACGATTGATATACTTGATAAAAGCCATACGTGGGATTATTTAGTGTCAATAACAGAGAGTGCAATACTTAGCTGTGATCAATTTGGATGTGTTGTTAGCAGTGTCGTTACAGATAAAGCTGCAAAATATGTCAAAAATGATAAGAAATTTGGCTTTGAGTGAAAAATTACAAAATAAACAAATCATAACATACGGGTATTCAGCACACTTGTTAAATTTATTAGTTCATGATATAGAAGCACCTGGAATTAAATCTCATATAAAAACTATATTTAAGTATTTTAGAAACTCTAATTTCTTTGGTGCTAAATATAGAATGGAAGATGGTAAGACATTGGTTATGACTCAAGATGTTAAATGGAACACATTAGCAGATACTATCCAATGTTATCTGGATAATTGGTGTTTGCTATACAAAATATGTGATGATGTGCAGTTTGATGGTACAATTTTTGCCAAAATTAAAGATACTGAAACTAGAAATATTGCTGAAATATATTTAATAAAATTGAAAAAAAATGCTGTGTCCTTAAACAAAATCCAAGCTGATTGTTTTAAAATAAGTGAAGCTACTCATATTTGGTTCCATTTGAGAACTTTTTTTGAAAACGAAGTTTGTAGTTCAGAAATGTTGAAGACTTTTACAAATCGTTTTGAAATGGAAATGAGTGAGTACCATATTTTAGCCTGTATTTTGAACCCTCGATATATTGGTGAAAAATTAACCAAAGAACAATTAGATAATACTCTGAATTATGTAAGTATGTATCATCAAGAAATTATGGCTGAAGTCAGAACCTTCCAAGCACAGGGATTTCCTTTCAAATCTTACCTATTCAATGAAAAAGTTGTTTTAAAAATTAAACCACTGACATGGTGGACAGCACTGGAAAAAAACTTAACGATGAAAATGAATGAAATGGTTAAGCAACTGTTCACATCATGTGCTTCATCAGCTGGCATTGAGAGAATATTTTCAACTTATTGTGTAGTTCATATAAAACTAAGAAACCGGTGAGGTGTCGAAAAATCTTCTAAATTAGTCTCTGTAATTAAGAATTAAAAAATTTTTTTTGATGGTCTGATCAAAGGGTATTTCGAACTGACTGAAAAATCGGTTATCGACAGATATACTCGGTTAAAATTAAAATTAAGGAGAAATTAATGTTGATTTATATCAAAATATAATTCATTTATAAATAAGTTCAAACCATTATTGATATAGGTGCCTACCTAAGATACTTAATGAAAAAAATATCACGAACAATTATTTACGAATTAAGTATCCTGTCATACACCAGTCTCCCATATACCTACCGTAGAGAGATTAATTTTAGAATTTACCAATCATAAAATACTGGAGGAAATCGCGAGAATCACAAAAAAATATAAAAAATTCTTGATATCGTATATCATGGTATTTAAATCGTTTTTCGTAGATAATTATACTCACTCTAAAACTCTGTGGCCATTTCCCATTAGTTATTACTTAGTCATGCTCATAATTTCGGGATTATGTTTGGAATTATTAAACTATAATATGTAATATACAGTTGTGTCCGTGAATAACATTGTATTTAAGTATTAACATTATGATTTATTGAACAACAATATGAGGAATTCGATTAAAAAAAAAAAATTAAATACAAATGTCTAACCACAGAATTACTCGGGTTCGGTGTAATCGGTGTAATCGATGTAATAATGTTATTGGGTTGCACGGCGGCGGCCGGAAATGAACGCTGTAGACCCAGATGTACGATTGTACATATTATTATAATGGGTCGGTATCGCCATAAAAACATCGAGTAAAAACTAATCTGGAATTCCATTTTGCTTATGACGGCCGTAATCTACATGGGATTGATTTTAGGTTATTAATTATTATGTAATATTATATTATTATAATGATGTGTACACTGCACAAGATATACATAGATGAACAAATCGTAACACATATTATTATAATCTAACTATACGAGCGTCAAAGCGCCGCCGGTCGAACTGATGTGAGATGGTTTTCGGTAATAATAATAATGATAATATATTAATTTATATTAATAACATAATAATATTACACAAAATATTGTTGTTATATAATAGAAAAAAAAATAAACGACAACAGTAAAACGACTAAAACGTAGTGGTATAATATTGTGCGTGTAATTATCATCGTTTTTATTAAATGGACTTACCGCAACTGAAACCGGAAACGATGATGATGTTTTGTAATAGTTATCCTTTTATTATTATTATTATTATATCTATCGCACATGTGCCATATTGGCTGTACAATAATAACACGTACGTCTGGAACGATCTCAGCAAACTACGTAGTGTATAAATTGATTTTAGAACGTGATACTTATTAAAATAATAATAATAATAATGCTAAAGATTGTGTTCTTCTATAGCATGGCTTTCTTTCATATTAAATGTTTGTGGAGTATAATTCAATGGCGGCGTAAAGTGGTTTTTCACGAAACAGCTGCTTTGTACTGGATAAAGGCTGCTCTCAGTCGTGTTTGTTTGCAGTCGTGTATTTTCATAATATTTATAGTGGAGTGTGCATGCGATTGTATATAAATGTGCGAAGCAACTCTCAACGTCCTCGGTTTTCAATTTAATGTAAATGAAAAATATAATATAGAATAATAAATTGTAGACAATATTTTTAATTGCGGATGGACTACAAAATAAACGTGCATTATAGGCAGGTAACTAAAATAAAGTAAAAATAAGTTATTATAATATGTAATAAAGCTGTCTCCGTGTTAAAATATATGTGTAGAAAGTCTAATAATAGATTTATTAATTGTCCTAACAATCTCGCATAGTTTTCATTTTATCAAATAATTTACATTCGACTTCACTACTACAGTATAGATGCGTTAATCTGAGTTGAAAAATACTAGTGTACCACAAATATTCGTCACTCTGCAGATAATTCATGGATAAAATTTCTACCTACAATAATTCCATAATTTGCAATTAATTTTGGACTTAAACAAGGAGGTTATGACTTATGGTTGTATTGTAACTACTGTTCAACACTCTCCACATATCTTCTGTGTTGGACTTGAACATTGCATACAACTATACACAGAATTATGTTATACTGTATGTTTCAGAAGGTTAGTCAAGGTATTCTAAGTTCGAAAAAGTTGTATGTGTCTACCTACAACGAATAAATTAAAATCTTAAGCCATTTGTAACTTTGTAAGCCTATATAACTTTATCGTTAGTAGTTATTTTAGCAGTTGCTAATGAAGATATTAAACATAAGAAAATAAACATGCCACCACTTCCCTGGCACATAATACTTATTTTTATACTTATTATAAAAACGCAATTTTATAAATATAACTTCCATGTCAATATAGTCTAATAACATAAAAATATATACATTTATAAAACCTACTAATATTATATTTTAATCATAGACGTCCTAATATTGACTATTGAATTTGTCATTAGTACATACCCGTTATATGTATCTGACAAACGTACAACATTGTACATTTTACGTTCACAATAATCCATTTTACTCAAATTTTTTTTAAATCAAAGTGAACTAATCCATCATAAAATTTAAATGTAAGACTATTATCTAGTAAATATCGAATTGATGTTTTAATTTTGAAGCCAGTTATGATCAATTCAAAATTTTCAAAAAATGTAAGGGTTAATAATTTAAAATGCTCATATCTTGGATTGTAATTAAAATATCAATACAAGCCTCCGATATCCTCTAAATAATAATCTTATCAGTGCATTTTATAATATGTTAATAATTCACTCTAATTTTAACAATTACAGAGTAAAATGTATTTCTATGAACGTAAAATTTGGTATGTATACCTAGTGTGATTGTAAGACTGAGACAACATATTGGGCCATTGGGGAGTTGCGTTCTCTTATGGGATTATTTGAAAATTCGCCTAGGTGAGGGATAATGCTCTGTATCATTTTATACAACTAACTAACCTGATTGAAGTTAAAGTTTTAACGGGATGAGCTATCTATGGTACAAACAACTATTTCTTCTAGAAATACCACTATTCCGTTGGACTTATATGATGTATAAATAGTGGCTAATGAATAATGATTAGCCATTAGAGATAGGTTTGGCAGAAACAATCTGGTGAAGCAGGTACTCAATTAAAGATAATTAAGATAGTTGTATGGTTTCTAAGGGCGGGACCCGTTTCGCCCAAAAATGACCGTACCCGTTTCGCCCGGGTACCCGTTTTGCCCAAATTTTGTTTTTATATGATTTCCGTTTCGCCCAGAGTAGTTTAGACCAATTTAAAATTAAGTTGGCAATAGTTCAGTCAAATATTTGAGTATCATTTAGCGTTATCCAGAAAACACCACGAGGAGGCGATACTCTTTGTTTTCCAAAAATTATA